>NW_017802480.1:499120-672359 GCF_001625305.1 Branchiostoma belcheri | reverse complement strand
ATATATACATGTACAAAGCTTGGAAAAGCTGCAACAAACAGTGGACCATAGACCAATAACTATAGAATAACTATAGAAGGCAAATTAGGATAGCAAACAACAGATAGAAACAACTTTAATTCTTTGAGTCCAGAGCCACAATTACTTACTATTAGTCCACTGAGCATGTTGGATGGAATAGTGTCACATAAATAAACTATCATTTTTTGCTTTGCTGAAAGTACATTACCACATACCTCTGATGACATAGTTGTCCAAAGCCCTGCACATGTTCTGTAGGGCCTCCTCTCTATTGTCTCCATATGTCACCAACTGGAAAACAAGTACTGTACCTTCAACATCCCTTACAAACTCAGTTAGAAGCATCAGTTAGAAGAGGTACCAAAGTTATGTAACTGCTTACACTATGTCTTAGAAAGTAAAAAGATTTTCTAGAGGTTCATGTTTCTTTGAGAAGAGTAAAGACCGACCTTGGAGATCATGGGGTCATAGTACATGCTGATTTCACTTCCCTCCTGGATACCACTGTCACACCGCACCTGGGAGGATCAAGAAGACATAGATGAATCTGCACAGCATTTCTAAGCCTTTCTTTGTGTACACGATTGTCTTACTATCATACTAGAAGTTTAGGGCTAGCAGATTTGAAGAAAAAAACAGAAAAATTGATCCTTGCCTGGGTGACAGACATTTGAATTGCTTGTGATGTATTAATCTAGGCCCAATTCTCTAGACAATGGATTTGGAACTAGCTATGGAACTACAAGTGCTTGCAGATACATATTTGAATTAAACTGGATTAAACTGGTTAATGTTCTTTTACCTTTGGCAGATGTGTCGGCTCCTGGTACCTGTTCAACCAGCCTATTGATGGCAGACCAAAACTTTTGTAGGGATCCTAAATAAGACAGAGAAACATTCTTAAAGAACATCACTTATAAAAGTACTGTAACAGTAGCGGCATCCTTCTATACTTATGTTTGTATAAAAGTACTGCTCCATTTGCTCCTACTCTCGATATCAAAGCATGGATTACAGTCTACTGTCAAAAACGAAGTTTAAAAAAAGTTTACCTCAGCGTACACTCGACACTCCACAGCCCAGCCACGTATGGGGATGTCACTCTGTTTGATGGTCAGTTCATGTCCTGGGGAGAAAAAAAAAATCCATCAAAATTTACATCTATTTTACCAATATTCAGAGACAAGTCAAACTCTACTACTGGATAAATAACAGAGATAAATTCCGGGTGTTTTGAGGGACATCCATCACTCTTCTTCAGCATCACTAAATGAACTGAGAGCACAAGTTGACACAGTGACTATTTTAGCCTTCAAAATGAGTACCTACAATTGTTAGGAAAGTATAGGCTTTGTCCAGGAAGTGATTAATCATATGTGATTGGTTGTTACCTTTTGCAACCCTGATCATTTGCTGTACAATGTCAATGCCAGTGATGCACTCTGTAATTGGATGTTCCACCTGTGGAATGGAAAGGGACAAAAGAAATGAAGTATATATTTAGTTATTTCTTAGAGTATAAATGAAAGTGGACTCATTCCTCAGTGATCTGCCATCTATCACATGGACATACAGGTACTAACAAAGAAGCTCACAGGGCAAAACTGGTTGTGACAGACTGAATAAAAGTTTTAAACAGGAACCATGCGTCCATGCGGCTCCAGATGTCTTACTGAGGGACGACTGTGGTGTGATAGATGTCGGTTAGCTTGGGGAATGAATCCACTTCTTTATACAACAAAGGAAATGGAGAAATGAGGTTGGACAAAATTGCTTTCATTCTAAGTATATAATCACTGTTATCTTTTACAAACACTGTTCTAATAAACCCACAATTTCCCATTGTTAAGTATCTTTGATTCACAACTTCAATGTTTGCAGCTGTGCAATTTTACTTCCTTGAGAATCATTTTTCCCTAACTTCTTTTGGCATGGCATTTATGATAAATTTAGGATAATCACAACTTTTACTCTAATAACTTACCTGTAATCTTGTGTTCATCTCGAGGAAGTAGAAGTTTTTCTGAGAATCCACAAGAAACTCAACAGTACCTGCAGAAGTTACATGGCTGTGTTATTCCTTCTAATGTGCAGTTTGAAATGTTTCGAATCCTGGATCAATTTTTTGGTACAAAAAGTGGGAATGTTAACCCTTGTCCTGCGGGACATATATATGGGTTGCACATACAGTATCATCTATATAGCGCCCTGTATATGTGCGATTTGGGGGTGTTTCTCGTGCAACGCATCACACCGCAGCGAAACGCAACGAATGCAGAAGTAACTACGCCGCCGCAGGGCAAAAAAAGTCAAGGGTCTGTGACCTGATTAAGACATGAAATTATTTGAAAATATTGTGTAAAAATTGCCAGCAGGACAAGGGTTAAAGAGCAAAATAAGTTTGAAAAGTCTTGCTAATTTCAGCTTAAAATTTTCACACCTAAGCTTGCACAAAATAACAAAAGCAAAGACATGGTCTAGTACTTACCAGCAGATGTGTATTCTACAGCCCTGGCGAGTGCCACAGCCTGTTCTCCCATGGCTCTTCTTGTGTCTGGGTCCAGGAATATACTGGAGGAAAATATCAATAGGTTAATACCTTAAACATTTTATATGTGATTCAAACTCTAAGTGGTATTAAAAAATCCTGCATTAAATCTTTCTGGTCACTCCAAATTGGCATCCTAAAATTTCTTTCTATTCCATGTCTATCAACTCATATTTCAACTCAAAAGACTGACTTGATGACTAGATCATCTCAAACTATCTTACAATTTGAGTAAGGAATGCTGAGACAAGATATAAGTACCTTGGAGCCTCTTCCACCACTTTCTGGTTCCTTCTCTGGATGGAACACTCTCGCTCGTTGAGGTACAAGGCATTGCCATGGCTGTCTGCCAGAACCTGGGCAGAGAGGAATGGAAGAATTAGTACAGATGAAGTAAAACACACAGGAAGTGGTACTGCAGTTATTGCTGGTTCGCTAGGTGTTGGGAGACCTCCTCACTGAACTTAACAGGTTCCGGTCTAGTTCCAAACAGGAGGCTATTGAAAACATTGCTGCATGGCTGTATGAAGACAACCATTTGTGAAAAGATGTTTGTTGTGCTTTCTTAGTGAGTAACTAGTAAGAAACTGAACCTTGCTCCTACCTGCACTTCTATGTGTCTGGGGTTGTCGATGAACTTCTCGATCAACAAACGGTCATCACCAAAACTAGACGCAGCTTCTTGAGAAGAAAGTCTGAAACCATCTCTGGATAAACAAAACAGAATAACCACTATTATAGCAAAATTTCAACAAAGTTTCAACAAAGTTAGCTTTCAGACATAGAATTTGAAAGTGTGAAAACTGTACTTTGCCTGGAACTTTTTAAGGTAATCTCAGAGGAATCCTACTTGTTTAATATGTGTAATTCCAAAATTATTGACTATGCCAATTGTTAACTACAGGTATGCTAATGAAATCACAGTCACATCTGAGTTAAATTTAATTTTCCTACCTTGCCTCCTTGTCATTCCATGCAATCCTCATGCCTTTTCCTCCACCTCCGGCTGATGCCTTTATCATCACAGGATAACCTGAAGTCAAAGGAAACAGGAGGCAAAATATCAACAAACAAACAAACAAAAAGTTTGAAACAAACAAACAAACAGACAGACAACAATATCATTATTGGTCAGGAAAGATCAACAAAACATACTGTACCTATATAGCTGAATAACTTCACAGCATAGAGGAACTCACCTATTTCATTGGAAATTTTTACAGCCTCATCAGCATCCTAAGTGAAACAAAAAGAATCCCAATATTACTTGTACATGTTGTTAATGTACAATTTTAATATTTATCTGTGTTCAAGACTAGACAATTCAGTGAATGACAACAGTGGGCATTAATTTTTATTTTGCATCTGTGTCTAACCAGCGGATCAAATTAAAGCATCATATATCCACAGGTCGAGCAATGAATTACTGAATAATCACACACAAAAAAAAAAAAACTAACAAATCAATACATGGATGGATGGATGGATGCAGGGATGAAGTAGGTTCCTACTGACCTTGACCACACCGTCGAAGCCTGGGATGATGTTGACCTTGGCATCCTTAGCCAGGAGTTTACTCTCGATCTTGTCTCCCATGGCTTGGATGGCACCGGAGGGAGGGCCAATAAAAACCACACCCTCATCTGCCTATAAACAATAAAGTGGTTCATCATTTATTGCCTTGAAATTCACCATACCTGCACTGGTAAAGAACTGTATGGGAAAGTTGAAAATTTGACAGTGAGTCAACTCTTTTTGTTGGTTTGATTTAAAGTCAGAAAAGCTATCTTCAAGCTCAACTTGATGATAATGTGTACTCAGGTTGCTACTGAACCTATCAAGTACTAAGTGTTTCTACTTACTAGTTGTTTGGCAAACTCTTTGTTCTCTGACAGGAAGCCGTAGCCAGGATGGACCTGTGACAGAAAACATGATCATTCAGAGATGTACACTAAATATTGTAACACAAAAGTTCGCGGTATACATGAGACTAATGGGCTGGTCACATTCATTATAGGATGCTGTATGATTTTGATGTCATAGTGTTTTCAAGCAGACTGTGACATAATCTAAGGCAGCCTGTTCCATAACAAGACAGTTGGTTGTGACAGAAAACATGCATGCCAAGAAAGCCCTCAGTTTGTGATTGTTGTGTGAGTGAGTAAGTGAGTGACAGTGTTGTAATATAGCCTAAGTTGTGACGGAAAGCTATTTCAGCACCAAGGAGAGCTGCCATTGACAAGTTTACAAGGATGAATCCGCTGATGTATGCGATAAGGCCCTAACTATAGCATCTTGGATTAAGATTAATGTACATGTATTACCACTCTGTACTAAGAAAATACATGTAGTCCCCACAACTCTACTCACAGCCTGAGCGCCAGTTTTCCGTATGACGTCCATGATGCGGTCCATGACCAGGTAGCTCTGACTGGAGGGAGGAGGGCCCACACACATGGCTTCATCTGCCATCTGCACATGAAGCTGGAAGGACAGAAAAAAGTTGAGTATCACTAACACATGGAGAAACTAATTCTGAGGATTAGTCAACAACTGGAAGATCAGGTTGTCCACATGTCATGATGTCAAGGTAGACCTGGCAGTGAATAAGTCAGTAACAGTGTTTTCAGAAGACCCAAGTTGTGACGGAAAGCTATTTCAGCACCAAGGCAAGGTGCCATCCATAAGTTTATGGGAAGGATGACTTCCTTTACCTTGGCCAAGGAACCATAAAGTTTGACCCAATATTTGTTTGGTATAGAAAAGAATTATTTCAGTACTGCGTACCAAAATAGGTTCATACTTACTGCATGTCTGTCAGCCTCACTAAAGATGGCGACTGTTTTGATTCCCATCCGCTTACATGTCTGCATCACCTGCAATAGGGGAACAAATACATAAGTGAGTTAACAACAGGATCATTTCCAAGGATCCATTCCAAAAATCAACAAATTCCAAATGTTAACCAATGTTAGAAGTACAGGTAATTTCAACACAAAGGATTAAGTCAAAAAGAGTTAGGCCTTAGGGTAGAAATTCAAAAAGTGACAATGACTTACCCTGCAGGCTATCTCTCCTCTGTTGGCAATGAGAATTTTGTCAAATGTCTGCAAATAGAAAGCAACATACATCATTCAGTAAATCATTGTACATGTACTATAAAACTATCACACACATTGACTTCACACATATAATCATATATACATAGTATCACATTTTTAATTCAAATATTTTATACTAGCATCTTACAGAAAACAGTACATGCAAATCTTTTCTGCTACAATTAAGTAGAAAAGTAGTCTTACAGGTTCGGTTGGGTCCACCCGTGTAGTGTAGATGGAACACCATCGTCTGGCTATCTTATACAGCGAGGAACTGAACTGTGGAACACGCTGGAAGTGGAAGGGAAAGAAAACATCAACAATCTATGAACAATGTTGAATATACAATGAAATTTGTGAAATGATATTCCCTCAAGGTAAACAAGTCTTAAACCCATGTAATTAAGGTATCAGGTGCAAAACATTTTCAAGAGAAAGGAATCTTTTGAAGGTGGCAATGTCAACCAAAAGTAAATTTTTGTTGGTTTGTTTACATCGCATGAGCGGCAAACTGCCTTAATGTCTACTTGGCCTATTTTTACAGTGAATACAAGCTGTTAAGATAGGACAAAAATGTGGCATATTTACAATGTGTACACAGTACTACATGTAACGTTAGTAGTGGAGTTGTCTGCACCTAAGATTTTGGAGGGAGGGGGGCGTTATACGGCATGGTGGAATTACGTTCATAACTGTGGCCATTATGACCTCAAAATTCATCACTTAATCGAAGAGTATACGTCATTGAAACTCTTACTATCTTGTAATACTGTAAATTTACAAATCGCTGATAGAAAAAGTTGTTTTTCCCTCACCTTGACCAGATTGAACCGGTAACTCGCCATGATCGCTCTTCACACGAACTCGTGACCTGGCACTGACCCCAACAGGCTATCGGTGAAAGTTCAAAGTTGAACATTTTGATACGGCTATCATAAATGTACAATCAACGAAGATTTTATGAGTAGAATATTTTCATACATTTACAATCACTTTATTTATTTGACAAGATATCAATTTTGGCGATAATTTTATAAATTATAACAAGGAAAAAACAATATGGCGGCGCCCATGACATCATTCTGACGGGGTTTCCTCATCTTCGATGCAAGGGTCCCAGTATTTTGACATTGAGTCAATCGGCGATTATTGCCGTATTTTGGGCCTCTGTATCTTGGATTTTTGAAGACATCTTGCAGAGTTTCTTGCATGTATGTGTTCTAGCTACCCAGCCGGACCATTTGACAGGTAAGGGGACGTGTAGGCCGGTTTATGCATTCCTTACTGCGCACTTTGCATTGTAAACATTGGTTGCAGCAGCCATCTTGGACTTGAGGCAAACCCGGTTTCTGTTGCAGTTTTGGCGGCTTACAGGCAGACGACTTTATTCGCCTGGTAAGATGGCATCGGGCATATCACCCAGAACTAGAGATTTCCTACATTTGTGGAAGTATATGTGTTCCTCTTTTCCCGTGGTTCGTTCATTTTCGCCATAACATAGCTCTAGCTGGCAGTATCGATCCCCTCGTACTTTAATTTTTGTCGCAGAATGTTTCCTTCTCTGTCTGAAAATGTTACGCCCTTTTCCGTGATTTTTGCAAAATCCTTACCCAGCGTACACAATAGACAGTATATCCACCCGTTTTTCATGCTACTGTCAAATAGGTAGGGATTAGGCGGGTCACAGAAATCTTAACAACTTGGAAGGTTTGAAACATAATTTCTTCCCTTCCCTGTGATGCAATCGCTCATATGATCGTGACATGGTGTTAGATTTATGATGTATCTTTGGCTCTATCTGTCAGATCGGTGTGCCCGGCTGTGCCGTGTGTTTAATATTCTGTACAAGCCCCAGAAAATGTGATTGTAGTCAGAAATATGCACAGGGAACACTAGTCTCACACAAATTCAATTATGACATGGATGTTGATGCATTTTCAAGGGTTAGTCTCTTGCCACCATAAATTGTGATCTTCAATTTTGATAAGCCTAGCTGTAGACTGTCTGTCCTATAATTTCCCTAGCCCTAACTTGCTTAAATGTGTTGTATTTTTAAAATGTTAAGAGATTATACAATGTTGATTTGATGTTGTATATACATATACAGATACACCCTTCCTTGAAATACACACCTGTAAGTCATTGGCAGAAAAAAAATGTTAAGGATGAAGAAAAATATATGTTATGTTGTAAACAGCTTGCGATCTGGCAATGTAGAAATACATGTACTGCATTAGTATAACTGTTGTTAAGAATCATACAGAAAACTGATAATTTGAGCCCTGATATACTATCATATAGCAGTGTTGATAACATGGTTGAAACAGTGACATATGATACAGCCTGGTGTCAGCATAATAATGTAGTTCAGTAACACTGTCGTCATATGTCCCACTTCTGAAAATAGTTCTAGTTAGAAGCAAGGCTGGTTTCTCCTGATTGAAACTACTGACTATATCTCACATGTATGTGGCTGGAATAATAATGTGGAACATTCCTGTTTCAGGTTTTATCCAAATGGCATTCATTTGAGAATGGGAGGGGTTTCCAGTCAAATGGCACCAGAAATCTGTTTTCTCCACAAAGTTTTGTTCTGAAAAAGTCTCTGTTTTGGTGTAAATTACTAAGTTGGTGTGTTTTGGAAGACTTGTTAGGTATACATAAGCATTCCTAAGGCTAAACCCCTAATTTGGTTACAAGGAAATAATGCTTTCCTTAGATTCTCAGAAGGGCTGGTAGTCCATTTTGCTTTTCTCCCATGTCAGTAGAATAAACACTGCAGAAACAACAAGAAAACAGGTCAGTGAAGCTTTAAACGGGTATGTGTACAAGAAGAAAGATCCCAATATACAGACTACGTGCTAATGCCTATTCTAAGGTTATGTAACTGAACACTGCATTTCCTGTTTCAGGAATACTTCAAATGTTTGCCTGATTTTGTCTGTGTCTTGAATTAGCATCTAGCGTTGATAGATTCCCAAAATTCACCTCCAAAAATGAGAACCAGAAAAAATATCATGATGTATGTACACGATTATTTACATCTGAATGTGGGGCACCCTGAATTTTCACAAGTGTCTATGATTACTGTAATTCAGTAAGATTAAACAATCAACACTTGTTGTGATGCAAATCTATTGCTCAAAAGAAGAAACTCGATCTGTTAAAGATAAACAGAGCTATATTCGGCTGTTTCACAATTGAGTGTACCAAAAGGCTGTCACTTGGAGTGAAAAATCAACTTTCATGTACTTCAAAATTTATGTTGGCAATTCAAAGGTACATACTTTGGGCTTCATATCCTAAAATATCTCTGCACAACACTTCTCGGTCACTGTGATACAGGTCTTTTACATAATGGGTCATTAAGGGGGTACGGACGGGACAACTGCAAGACTGTATGTAAAGTTACATAGAATATACCCAAATAAAGAACAAAAGATAAACACTATTCCATATTATGTTCCATTACTAGTATCCACAACACCAAAAAACTGACTTTGATTTGCAGTAACACCTTGCTGTGTCATTTTCTGGTCATTTATTATATTGCGAGGAAAACAACTTGCTGCCATTTCATGTTCAAGGAAAGGTCAAATACCAAATTTTCAAGTTCAGGCAATTTGGAAGCTTAACTCTGTTATTATTTCATTCTGTATACATTTCTACAAAAGGTTCTAGCTTATATATCTTGGAAACACATCAATGGACTTTTCAATGATCATTTTTATGACTGTATGTGGGGGTACGGACGGGACACAATGGGTCAGAAGACTGATACTGCAGGGACTTGTCCAAACCTTTTGAAACACATTTATTCACTAATACCAGTGAAAAGAAGTATCTACAAACACTGTAATAGTGTCTAGACTAAGGAAAAGGGAGCTGGACATTCTAATTAGAATTTTCTGTATATTATAGTATGAACAGAAACTTTTTCTGGCTTATATAATTTAGGGCTTTCCTTAAAAAAATCAGCTGATGGTAGGTTTTAAGGATCCTAATTACTAATATTGCTAAAAAGGCTTTGGGAACATTAGAAACAGCATTAATAACATCACATAACATATCAGAACCTGTACATTTATATATTTGAGTGTGCTCAAAGAAAAGAATGGGGGGGGGGGCGCTGCAGGACTTGTAGTCTAAATTCAGAGTTATTGGCAACCCTCCTCCCTTGAAGGAATCTTAATTTCTAGCACAGCTACAAAATGCACATGAACTGGTATGTTTTCTTTTACACCTTGGCTTGTTAATACATTTTTCAGAGAACCAGAACAGTTCTCTAAAGTTGGTTCACATGCACGTGAGTCCGGAGTAGACAATGTCCACAAGAGCTTCCTCCGGGTGAAAGCAAATGTTGATGAATTCATTAAAAACTACTAATTTTAGTAAGGAGGACAAATGTTTGCATCTTTTAAGGTTTTACTATGTGTATTTCAAGCAATTGGAATGCCATTTTCCACAGTACTTGGCTAAAAACTAAAAGTGGGGGTACGGACGGGACAGGTGGGGGGTACGGACGGGACAGGGGTACGGACGGGACATTTGGGGGTTTGTTGTGCTATATCAGGCAAAGTCTTTATCACAGAAATGGTTTCTATGGTGGTTTGGTATATGCCAATATAGACTTATAAGCCATCACAATTAGAAGCTTATAGTATTTACTTAATGTAGAAATCAAGAGGGGGTACGGACGGGACAAAATTTTTCGGAAAATGGCAGCCTGTACTTCAATCCTTAGCTGTGAGTCAGATGAAAGTAGGAATGATCTCATTCAATTTTTTCTTTTACATACATCATATTAAACCTTTACATGTCAAACTAGCACTTATAACAGCATAATTAAACAATGCTAAAGACCTTGCAATCTTTAAGTAAATATTTCACTAAAATTGGTAACATGGGGGTAAAAGTGAAAAATAACCTTCCCGGCAAAAAAAGGTGGTGTATCTTCAAAAATTGGTAACAAATCTCTAGTAAACATATGCCTGCTTGTACAAAATAAGAAATCTTAAGCTAGCAACCATATTTGTGATGTCTGCAGCAATGGTTAGAATGTGAAAAAACTGAATGACGGCTGGTAACACTGAAAATGGGGCATTTTTAAGTAAGATATTTGTCGATAGTTTCGCCAAATGTTGACCGATTTCCCTACTTTTTTTATTGTAATGTTCCTTGTCACACCAGCTTTTGGGAAATATAAGTCTGAAACATCAATATATCATGTAGACTTTGTTATCAACTGGTAACATGTGGAAAAGTAAATGGGTACACTCAATTCTGAAACAGCCGATTGTGAATGTTTAATCAGTGTTGTATGCACCACAAGTATGAGCATCCAAACCGAATCTTTTAAAAGATGAAAGAAAAGAGCATACTCTCCTAGGAATTTAGTAAATTTGACCCATTTTACAACCCTTATTCCTAACCTTACAAAAGAGACAAAGAAAGAGATTCAAACCTTTGGTTGATGGCATTTTAATTGCCCCAGTCTGTCTAGTCTGCCTCATGTCTATGCCCAGGAGTACTGGTATTTTATGTTCCTTCATGTTTGAATGAGATACATGGAATGGCTATGCAGAGTCATGGTCCCAAATTTTACCAGTGTCTATCCGTCACAGTATTTTGACCAAGACAAGATTTTTCTAATACAGCATGTACCTATTATACATATATTGATTGGTGATGGTTTTGATAATCTTCTTTTCAGAATCCCCGCATCCGTGCATGACAAAAGCTGCCGTAAAATTATATTGTCATGTCTGTTCCTAATCCTCTTACAAGGTTGATGTAATATGTAATTCAGTATGCTGACCTAAAACGAGGCTGTGGCCATGTTAGCTGTATGCCATGTTCCCTTAATGTAATACTTCTGTTTAAATGTACAAAAATTTCCTTTCATATGCCTGTGAGGTTATGAATATGAGAGCATGTTTCTTATGTTACATAAGAATTTAGACATCATAAGCAGTAAGCACATATGCAGATGTAGAGTATGAGATCTCAATGTTATAAAATGATAGCAAGCAAGTCATCCTTTTTAATAGTACCTATTGTAGGGGATTGAACATGTCAAAAATTGGGACTGTATTTACACATTTTACTGCAATAAAGGAACGCCTTGATAAAAGAAATGGCATGGGTGAGGTTTCATACCCAAAGAATTATTCTTTATTGCCCTCAATGTTGCCATTGCTTTGTGCTCAGGAATTGGGTAATGCATTGCTCTAAACAAAATTGCTGGGCAGCCCTTGATTGTAATTTGATACTGTGACACCTGTTGTAGTATGGATTAATGCAATGTCCAATCAGAACACTTGTAACAAGTGCTTCTATCATTGAAAGTGAAAAAAGGAAGTGATGAATTTCTAAACAGGTAACTTACATCACTGATATTTATATTTATTCAGTCTCAGCCCTGTCATCACACTCAATTTTCAACTCAGCTCTTCAAGTGCATGCATTTTATATTTGTAAGGAATTATCAAATTAAACTTAAATTATCCTTTTGCGAAATTGAATTAAGTAGCATCAACATTCTTTTTAATCATCAGTTTATGCCATCTCTAATTAAGTCTAAATCACAATAATCCCATCAGTAATAGTGTTCACATGAAAGGTCTCCAAAAATTTCACTTGCGATTCAGCTATGTTTTGTAATGTCTTGACAATTTGATTATGTAGAATTCAAAGTCCCAAGACAAAGTCCAAGTCGTCTACAGAAGTCATATATTTGTCTGTCTTCTCAATTGAATTCTAGGAATTTCTCCTGTATATTTTTTCAGAACTGCAAAAGGTTTAGTTAGGAACTGAGCTGCCATGTTAGATTGATGATTTGGTGTGTCTGCAAGCATACTGTCTGGTGGTATGGTAGATGTCTTTCCAAAAATCACATGGCATACTGTTCTCACTGTTAGGATGGAATACTGTATTTCCTGGCATGTAATGCATTGGGCTTGTGTGAGCCATATTTACGATCTCAATGTTCTCTTTCTAAAACTAAAATTCAACTGAGTGGATTTGTTTTAGCTGCTATTTTGTCTACTGTAGATTTAGGCATATCTTGCTTTTTACTAATATTTGGAAAGCATTCAGATATGAAAAGCTTTCCATTTCAAATAATGAGTACAAGTCACCGTTGAAAAATGCAGAATGCAGATAATGCAGGCAATTGCTTTTCGGGTGATAACAGATTTTGCCATGAAGATAACATTACTGGTATTGTGTCTGCAAAAGAAAAAGCCATTTGTTTAATACTATTATGCTTTTATCTTTCCGGTCCATGGTAGGGTTGGGGAAAATTGGTAGCCCCGACCCTTGGACCGGAATGCCACATATCTGAGACATGTTATCAGAGGGCCTTGGTGAGGGTGAGGGTTCCTGCAAGTGTGTCTGCATGATAAGGGGCCTGAAAAATTGATGATAAGGAATCCTGGCTAATGGAAAATCCTCCTGTACTGTAGTCTAGACTGGTGGGAACCGTGCTGGTCTAGACTATTAAAAAGGCTTTTAAGATCGGCTATGCATTTTGCTTTGAAAATTTGTATCCGTAGATAAAAACGTTATGGCAAATTGCTTTATGTTAAATGGAAAATGGATAATATCTGGGTCTGAAATCTGCAGGTAGCAGGTGCTGTAACCAGCGGAAGCTAATAAAGTGAAGATATCCTCCCCAGGGTGAGACTTGGAATCATGAGAAGTCTGGCTCGTTGCCAGTGGTTGTTACATAGCACAATCTTCTGTTGCTAGACATTGTGTCTAAACAGGGAAACAGGACACTTCACTGCATATTCATTCATTTATTTTCAGAATCAGATTCTTTGGAACTAGTTCAGCTAGGATTGGTAAATTGAGATTGATCACTGATCCTCCCAGCCCACTGTTTTTCCAGAATGTTTTTTGAAATCTGGAGAAATAGTTCTTTTCCCCTCTGCCTAATGATTTCTGAGAATTCAGGAAGCTGAGGATTGAATACTTCCTGAAATCTCATTTATTTTAATGTTCAATTTATAAACATGACAATCATGGCGAAAAGAATGTTTAAAGTTCTACAAAGGATTGTTCTCACCTAGAGCTTTTGACCAGTCACTCTTCTTCAATAGATTGATCAAGTGAGACTTGTCCCTGGTTTCCCTAGGCCTGATGGGTGAAAAAAATGTTAACTTTGGTCTCTGTTTTTCCCCCCAGTTTGTAGGTGAGAATGTGCTGTGATGGTCCCCAGGTCTCAGTACTGCCACACGACCAGTTTTTAACCTGCCCCGACTGTTGTCTCCTCTGGAACGGTGGACATGACATTATAAAATACGTAAAATGTTAACTTTGTTCTCTTTTTTCCCCCCACTTTGTAGGTGAGAATGTTCTGTGATGGTCCCCAGGTCTCAGTACTGCCACACGACCAGTTTTTAACCTGCCCTGACTGTTGTCTCCTCTGGAACGGTGGACAGGACATTATAAAATGTTAACTTTGTGCTCTGTTTCCCCCCAGTTTGTAGGTGAGAATGTGCTGTGATGGTCCCCAGGTCTCAGTACTGCCACACGCCGAGTTTTTAACCTGCCCCGTCTGTTGTCTCCTCTGGAACGGTGGACGACCCAGCCAAGATTTGTCCCATCTCTGCACCTGAGATGACTGTGGCCATGCGTGGCAGCCCCGCAGGCGGGGACAACCCCCAGGTACGGAAAGTTAACCCTCTCACTGCTGCCCATAAACAGTACATCACAACTTAACCCTCTCACTGCCGCCTGTAAACAGTACAAATGTTAGTTCCTTAGCAGCCTGATGGTTAATGACTGTGGCCATGCGTGTACAATCCCCAGGTACGGAAAATTAACCCTCTCACTGCTACCTGTTAACAGTATAGATGTTAGTTCCTTAGCAGTCTGAAGGTTAATGACTGTGGCCATGCGTGGCAGCCCCGCAGGCGGGGACAACCCCCAGGTACGGCACATTAACCCTCTAACTGCTGCCTTAAAGTTAAACCTCAGGAGCAATATCATTTATTTTAGCAACCTGAGGGTTAAGTAATAGTCTTTTGCAGTGTTGGAACTTGGAAGTAAGAAAAATGAGGCGGGGACAACCAGGTAACATCACAAATTAACCCTCTCACTGCTGCCTGTAAACAGTACAAATGTTAGTTCCTTAGCAGCCTAATGGTTAAATGACTGTGGCCATGCGTGGGGACAACCTCCAGGTAACGTCACAACCAGTGTTCTAGCTACTGTCTGTCCATAGAATTTTGCTGTATCCATCATTTTGATGGACAAAGATCAACGTGTAAAGGTATGCAAAGAGATCTCAATAAACTAAGCTTGTCTTCCAGCAAAATTTGGCTATAACAAGTTTTGGTACTAAACGGTTACCATAGCTGGCTGAGGTTTAAGTAATGTTACAATCTGCAGCCCTCCTCAGTTAGACCCTGACCCACACTCTGGGTCTAGTATGTTGTTTTCTGGCATCCAGGCTAATGGTATTATGTTTGTATCAATTTCTTTTGTTTATTCTCTGGTCTTGTTTCCAGCAGGACTCTCCCCAGAACCCAGCTCCAGGGGGTACACCAGCCAACCCCCCTCAGCAACCCCCCCAACAACAACCCCCCCAACAGGGCACCCCCACAGCACCCCCTGTAGAACAGCCCCCTGCTCCGGAGGGGGAGGGGGGAGAATGTGTCCAGTGAGGGGGTAGAGGACCTGCCTGAGGGGGTAGAGCCAGACTTCCCTAATGCAGAGCTGGCTAAGCTGGATGACATGATCAACCGACCACGCTGGGTGGTGCCGGTACTGCCTAAAGGGGAACTGGAGGTGCTACTGGAGGCATCCATAGAGCTGTGCAAGAAAAGTGAGATGTTTCTTCATTCTGCCCTTGACTTAATCAAAACGTGTATTGCCTAGGAAGTTAATGTGCTGGTAGTTAATGTTTTGGAGAAGAATCTTTAACGTGAATTGCGAAAACACAGAATTGGACAGGACTCATCAAAGTTTTTGACTTGGATAAGTAGAAAACACCAATTCATTCTTTGGCAAAGAGTGGTGTCATATAGTTGAAACTTCTGCTTTTTTCATTCCTAGTTGCCGGTTAAAGTTTCTTCATTGTACAATGTGTATTTCAAATATTGAACTATATTTCTACATTCTGTAATTGAGAGCTGGTAATCCACGATAGAGCTGACTCTAGATTTTTTGCTCAGAGATACAAGGGCTGAAGATTAGCATGTACAAGTGGTTTATTTCTGAGTTGTCTGATAAGTTTTGTTTACGCTAAGCGACGTCACCTTTTTGTACGGCCGGCTCTTACTCTCCATTATCGCACATTCCAGGCCTGGACACGCGGAGTGAGGCTTGCCAGCGATTCTTCCGCGATGGACTCACCATTTCCTTCACCAAAATCCTGACAGACGACGCTGTCAGCGGCTGGAAATTTGAGATCCATGTAAGTTGGGCTGTTTGGTAGTTTAAAGGTTCATTTGGCATAACCAGTAAACTGCCAAATCATTCCAGTTATGTACTCAGAGCTGGTCAGTACAAGTTGCATAAGAAACTTATTGGTTTGTACCATAGCTGACTTCTTTGTAGTCCTAACTCTTATCTTAAGTGAGGCAGGGTTCACTAATACACTTGAGGTGTGTGACTATTTTTAACCTCCACGTAAGTCTCCTTCAACATAGTAACATTTTGTTGTAAAAATTTAAGTATGAAAGGAGAGCATGTAAATTTGTCTTCTTTGTAGAGAGCATTTGACATTTATTTATGTATTATTTATGAATAGATGTCGCTTGTTGATAAGAATTTGATGTGGTTTATACAAGGCAGAATGTACAACTAATATATCTTCTACTTCTCTTTCCTCAGAGATGTATCTTTAAGAATGCTGAGAAGTTGATTGAGCTGTGTGTGACCAAACTGTCTCAGGACTGGTTCCCTCTGCTAGATCTACTAGCCATGGCCCTCAACCCACACTGCAAGTAAGGCACAACTTCAAACAACTTTTACTGCATATTACTCATGAATTTTTTAGTACACTTGTAAATGGACATGTCATTCTTCTTGTTTATACTGGGAAGAGCCTATTGAATTTACATCTATATGATACGATTTTGTTAGTTTTATTGTTAACATCATGTAGCTTTGTACATGATCTAATTGTTTGATTTTTACAGATTTCATATCTACAATGGCACCAGACCATCAGAAACAGTGCCGGTTGGAACACAGGTATGCATTTTCATAACTTCCAGCAAGTTTTTTTTTAGATCACAGATGTGTGTTTGTTAGTGAATTGTGCAAACAAAAACAGTGTTTGTTTTATTACAGCTACAGAAGTGTGTTGACAATTGTAATGAAACTTTTTCTTCTCTCTGCCCAGCTGGCTGATGATGAGCTATTTGCCAGGCCCCCTGACCCCAGAAATCCTAAGGTAAGGTCTGGTCGTGTCTGGCACATACTTAGCAAAGGACAGAGTGTGTTGAAAGCATATATCTGAAGACATTGTCTTTGAAAGATTTTGATAAGGTTGCTGTTGATCTATACGGCATGCTAATTGATGTATTTCGTTACCTTTCCAGGGCTGGCTAGTGGATCTGATTAACCGTTTTGGCCAGCTAGAAGGGTTCAAGATCCTCAAAGAACGGTTCCTGGCTGGTCATCTCAATGTGCCCATCATAGCAGCTCTCATCAAGTAGGTCTTACTTAGTTTTCTCCATGTGTTGTATACATGTATCCAACTTGGATTTACAAGTACTAAAAAAGTGTAGCAGAAAGTCTTTGAATTTTGAGCTATCAGGAAAATGAAAGACAAACCCTGTTGCTTGTTTAATTTTCCACTGCTCTCTTGTTTGAGAAATACAGCATTGACCTAAAGCTAACTAGGGAACTCAGGGAATTTCCCTGGTACCTTGAACCTGTATGTACTGTACATAGCACCTACCTTCTCTGTCACGACCAGTGGAAGACTAGCTTTTCAGGGAGCTAAATCTTGATCGAGATCACTTTGTAATTTTTTTCTGATACTGACTGGTATCTGCAAATGTTAATCCCCCAGACCGTGGGGTCAGTGTTACGAGCTGCTGACGCCCCACACCGTGGAAGAGTACTTCCAGCCCATCATCGGCATCGTGCCCACGTTCCTGGACGGACTGACGGACGAAGAGCTGAAGAAAGAGGCTAAGAACGAGGCTAAGAACGACCAGCTGTCTCAGATCATCAAGGCGCTCAAGTGTCTGGCCTCCCGCGTCCCTAACCAGGAGGAGACCATGAAGAACCTGGAGATGTTCCGACTCAAGATGATCCTCAGGTGGGGAAATACTTCACTTCATTTTCATTTTATTTTATTTAAAGGGTTTGAAATACTTTTTCTGCATACCTGCACTGTGCATGTAACTTTTGAAATAACCTGCACCAGACAAATTTTGCCTGCACCATTCACTACTTTTTGGCAGCTCCTAACATCTGAAATTGATGATGTTTGTTACATACATCCTGCAAAATCAGAGAAGCTCATTTATATTGTGTGAAGAACAAATTGAACCCATGGGAATTTTGACCAACCATTGATCATTGCAATGTAATATGAATTCAAACAATACTTTTAAGGCATAGTGCTTGTGATGCTGGTAGTTTGATTTTTCAGTGGGTTAGTTCAATAGGTTGAGTACTAAGATGTTTAATTGTGCTTCTCATCTCTGCAGATTGCTCCAGATCTCGTCCTTCAACGGTAAGATGAATGCTCTAAACGAGGTGAACAAAGTGATCGCCAGCGTGTCGTACTACACACACCGGCACAGTGGCATGGAGGAGGACGAGTGGCTCACTGCTGAGAGGATGGCGGTAAGCACATTTTGTTTGGATGTAAAAACTTGTTAGTTTATGGTTTATGTTCATCTTTGCAGAAGGAAAACATATTGTTCTTGCTCTGGTTCTTCTTCCTCTTTTCTCCTCCTAACAGCAGAGAGGATGGCAGTAAGCACAACAGTGCTGGATGTAACAACTGTTCTTAGTTTGTTCTGCTCAATTAGTTTTGCTCTAGTTCTTCTTCCTCTTCTAATAAAGGGCTGGATGTAATAAATATGGAATACAATACGGCGAATGTTATGTATGACATAGCCACTCGTGAAAATACACCTTTTAATGCGAGCGAAATGTGCCTAAAATCGGCCCAGGTATGACATAAGTTGTAATGGCCTACATGAGCAATTGACTGATACTTGACTGATAATCGTTGGATGTTGGTAGCCATTAACCTGAGGAAAAAGTGATCACATTTTCCGCTCCCAAGCAGCTTTGTTTGGAACTTCAGAAATAGTTTTTTAGACTTAAAATGTACTAGGACATCTAACACTAGGCAGGCCATTGATACATTTTGTTTTTATGTGTTGTTCAGGAATGGATCCAGCAGAACAATGTCCTGTCCATCGTGCTGCGTGACAGCCTGCATCAGCCTCAGTACGTGGAGAAACTGGAGAAAATCCTGCGATTTGTCATCAAGGAGAAGGCTCTGACCATGGGGGACTTGGACAACATCTGGGCAGCACAGGTAGAGCAACAACTTCGTTTGTTTCAAAATTTTTGTATCACAGAACTGTATTACATTGTATATCCTCAATACACAATACTAGTGTTCAGTATGAAGAGTTTGTAAGTACAACAAGACAAGTTAAGTAACGCACAGATTGGATTGAGATATAGCTCAAATGGGTGTACCACTGTTCTTATCAATGAATGTTTTGTGTTCTTAACATGCTTGATTTGTTGGAAAAGCTGGCTTGACACCCCCTCCAAAGAACTAACAACTGTACTTCTGGATTGTGTTTACCTGTAAACCATTAGACCTTGGCAAATTACAGTAACTGTTATGTAATGTTTTTATTCTGTTTTCAGGCTGGCAAACATGAAGCTATAGTGAAAAATGTCCACGACTTGTTGGCCAAACTGGCCTGGGACTTCTCTCCTGAACAACTGGACCATCTCTTCGACTGCTTCAAGGTAAGAACATCTTCAAGATTGTGCTTTAAGACAAGATTGTCCCTTCCCAAGATAAGTAGACTTCCCTTAAGATCTGTTTGCAAAAGTAATTCACAGTGTATGTGTTGTGTCAAAACCCATGCCCGTGTCTTGTGTTATAACATTTTCCTTCTGTGTCTTTTTGAAACATATTTCTTCTTCCTAACATTTACTCCCTGAAGAAGCTTACAGAAGTTAAAAGATATACTCGGTAGCCCAACTTATTTGTCTTATGTCATATCTGTCCCTTGGGCTTTGATGTGTTATGTTTTCAACCTTTTCCCTGCTGCCTAACCCCATAACCAATAGAGACTTGTAGCCAAATGACTGCTTGAGTGTGCTAAAGGTTAAACTCCTTTCTGTGCCATTTGCAGGAGAGCTGGAAAGACGCCAGTAAGAAGCAGCGAGAGAAGTTACTGGAGCTGATCAGACGACTGGCTGAGGACGACAAGGACGGTGTCATGGCACACAAGGTGTGTGTTTGTTTATTTGTTAATTTGTCTGTAGTTTGTACCTGGAGCTTTGCAACAGACCAGAGGCTACTAGAAAGGGATACAGGGGTTACAAAAAATTGACAGAAAAAATTGCATGACTAGAATCCAGTTGCCGAACATTCAAAGAAAATAGCAGAATTTAGCAGTATAGCAGACAGAATTGTTTGCTGTGGTGCTCATTTTAGTGCTGTGCTAGTAAGTTTACATTAGTCAATACTAAGTTTACACTCTACAATACTGTGTTATATTGACTCTCCATCTAGGTGTTAAACCTATTGTGGAACCTGGCCCACAGTGAGGATGTCCCCACAGACATCATGGACCAGGCCCTGAGCGCTCACATTAAGATCCTGGACTACAGCTGTTCACAGGTACCTGTAAGGGCATTTCCTCTTGTTCTTGTAGATCAGTAGTGTCAGACCAGGATACAGACACAACACCATCAGATAGGGCAAGGATTTTCTTCTGAAATTTGTTTCTCTTTCAACTTTCCACTTTATTTGATGTGTACAGCAAAAACCAAAGTACCAAAAAAAGCTGTATTTTTGTGTGTAATAAAAAAACATAAAAGGTTGACTCAAGTTTGGATAGAATTCTGGACAAAAACCAAAGAAAGAAAATATTTTGAAAACTTTTTGAAGCCATCTCTGCTTTTGTATCAGTGCTAAAACACCCCAAGTTGAAAGCAGTTTGGAATAACTAGATATCCTTCATGTCTTTCTTTACTTTATTACAAACACAAGTGTACATATCTGATTGTTATGTCTGTAAGCTGGTCAGGTTTGATGCCTGGTGTTGCGGTGTTGGTAGAGCTTGGGTCAGAGGAATAGAGTTCCAACTAACATAGCTGGAAAGACTGCTACTGCTTGCGCATTACATGTATAAGAATCCTTAACTAGCACGGCAGGGTTTATAAACAATTGAGATATCACTTCAAATGAGTATGTTGCATGTGGTTTCGGACAGGAGTGAGTTTTTCATTGATTGCTTGTAATATGTTCATTTTTTCATTTTTCATTTGTTCAGCAACTTTATAGAATTAGAAGGAAAAATTGTTAGCCTGGGTGCCATTCTATTTAGTAAGGGTGTGAGTCAGTAATTGGGAGCCCCGGTAAATGAAGTAGGATAGCATCCAGGCTAAAATAATTTTTTCTTTGGTCATAGAAATCTGTCAGGCAAACACACATCAAGATGACAAGATGTAAACGTCCATACATTTAAGATCGGTAGACGGATGCATTTTTAAACACTTGAGTATAGATTTGTATAGGAACATGTGAGGAAGTTATCTGCCAGACTAAAGCAGAAAAGAAACAATTAGGTTTGTGGAGTTCCTTTCCGTCACAAGACCTTGTTTTCCCAGGACCGCGATGCCCAGAAGACCCAGTGGATCGACCGCTTCGTCGACGAACTCAAGAACGATCAGTGGGTTCTTCCCGCGCTGAAACAAATCCGCGAAATCTGCCAGCTTTTTGGCGAGGCCCCGCAAAATTACAATCACGCCCAGCGCAGCCCCCACGTTTACTATCGACACGAGGTTATAAACCAGCTGCAACAGACTCATTCTCTGGTGACTCTAGTGGCGGAAAATCTGGCGTCTTACATGAACAAAGTCCGGGGGATGTTGAAGGAGAACCCTGAGATGGACCCGAACGTTGTACAGCCCAGTGAGAGGTACACTCATATACAACAGGTGCAGGAGAGACTCAACTTTCTTAGGTAAGGAGTTTCTTACTTTTCTTAATTTTAGATAAAACCTGTCTTTTTGACATTAATAACAACTTGCTGGCATGTAATTATTTAGTTTTGTACATTTTGATAGGTGTTGTTGGTTTGTGAACTTAAGCATAACTGAAGAATTTGTTTGATAGCATGTAATGATTTTATTATGCTGGCTTTAATAGTACATATTGGCAAAGCAATGGACAAGTTTAATTGTAGGTCTCCCTAGCAGTTTCCTTTTGAGCTGTATTATTTTTATGTTAACACGATAGATGTCATGACATTAGCTAGCCGTTGTTCAGTGCTAGACTAAGATCTAGAAAAGACTGGAGTCAGTCAAGAGAAGGGTTCCTCTGTACGAATGATGTTTAATACTGCATTTTTTTCCTGTGCAGGTTTTTACTGAAGGATGTCCTGATATTTCTGTGATAACTAGCCCTTGTTTAATGCTGTATTTTTCTCCTGCACAGGTTTTTACTGAAGGACGGCCAGCTGTGGCTGTGTGCTCCTCAGGCCAAACAGATCTGGAACTGTCTGGCAGAGAATGCCGTGTTTGTGAGCGACAGGGAGGCCTGCTTCAAGTGGTTCTCTAAGGTGAGGAAATGTGAGAAGTTTTGGGAACTGTGTTAGTGGTAAAATGAGTGGTTTGGCAAGTTTGGTACTTAAAAATAGTACTAGTATCCAGTCTTTCATTTACTGTTTTTTTTATATTCCAACATTTGATGACTAGACATGGTGACGGCACACTCAAGTTATATCAACTTATTTTATGCCGCCACTAACGCAGAGGACGAATATAGGACAAGACAATACTCGTTTTCACTTGAGTGAAGTGAGGAAAGTCGTGTTAAGTGCCTTTCCCAAGGGCACAAGATCAGTGGCATGTCAGGACTCGAACCCGGGACCTCTTGGTTCCAAGTTGAGCACGCTGCCGCTACGCCAGTGGGCTAGTCTGCACACCACTTCACTTGATAGCACATAAAATCTTGAGGAAGTGACAAACTTTGTCAAACTGTATTTTACCAGATTTTCAAGATTCCTTTCTCTTCCTCACAGCTAATGGGAGATGAGCCTGACCTTGACCCTGAGATCAACAGAGACTTCTTCGAGGGCAACGTTCTACAGCTGGACCCTGCACTGCTTACTGAGAACGGCATCAAGTAAGTGCACAAACATCTTCATCCATTCAGTTTATGATAAGGTCTGGAGATTCTTACAACGTTCTTTCTTTTCTTCCCAGCATAGAGTGCCTCTATGCTCAAACAAACTTTGTAATGAAAAAAAAATGAAGGCTTTTAACAGAGTGTTAATCCAAGAAAAATACTGAAGCAAAAAAGAAAGATGAAGGTATTTAAATTTAAGAGACGGAGAAAACGGGAGGCAAAGTGTTTCAACTGAATGTCAGTGGAAGGGAGGTCATGAAGAAATAAACAAATGCTTTGATACCTTTTCCCTTCCCTGTAGGTGTTTTGACCGGTTCTTCAAAGCTGTAAACCTGAAGGAGAACAAGCTTGTGTGTAAGCGTCGTACGTACATGATGGACAACCTGGAGCTGATCTATATCTTTCTCTGTGATAAAATGTGATAAATATCTAAAATAAACATTCTCTTGCTTTTTTTTCTTCCTGCAGATGTTTTGACCGGTTCTTCAAAGCTGTAAACCTGAAGGAGAACAAGCTGGTGTGTAAGCGTCGTACGTACATGATGGACAACCTGGAGCTGATCGGTCTGGAGTACATCTGGAGAGTCATCCTGCTGGGACAGGACGAGATCGCAGCCAAGGCTATAGACCTGCTGAGGGAGACTTACACCAACCTGGGGCCCAGGCTACAGACTAACCAGGTGGGAGATTTGAGGAATTTGAAATATTAAAACTCCTACTAGGAACATTCGTACTGAATTTATGTGTTACTGTTTAGTGCACTGTCAACCAATCATGATTTTCCTGGTAATGATGATACATTGACAGACGTGCAGCAAAATGTTGGCTCCTGTTTAATATGTGGTGGTGAATTTGCTGTTCACTCGTAATAGGAAATTTGGATTAAGATCTTGAAGCTATAGGTTTCTGTAATTCTGTTTTACATGATGTTTCCCTCAGTGTGATCATTGTCTCTTGATTTTTCGAGATGCATGGACAGTTGATAGGAATGCAGGGATGTAGGAAATACAAGGTTATACCAGCAGTAGACAACCATGTGCCAATTTGATTTCCTCAGTAGTATGTAACTTATACCGTGCAAGAAGATACATTTTGTATATTGTGCATAATATATACCATCTTATTTGTATACTTAAGCTTGTATGTTATAATGACCTCTCTTCTTGTGTCTTTTAGGTTGACATCCATGTAGATTTCATCCAGTCGTGTTTTGACCGTCTGAAGGCAGCGTACGACACGATATGTATCCTGGAGAACGACAAGGACAGTCTGGAGGACATCAGAACAGAGGTGACCCGTATGATCCGGGTACTGAGTGTCCTGAGAGAGTACATCAGCGAGTATGATAACGACTTTACAGAGGAGAGAACTATTCTGCCTATGGCCAGGTGAGATTTTGTGTAGATTTCAAGTTTAATTTAAAATACATAATTAATACCAATGCATGCTGTATAGTCTTGTGTGAGGTTTTCTGTGTGTTAGAGTAGTCAGAGACATACATATATAAGTTTTGAAGAGTTTTTCAGGTCTTGATGTGTTTGAGAAAAGAAAGTATTTTGAAAGTACATGGCACACCATGTAACCTTCTTTTGTAGATCCAGCTTTTCCGTATCTGATTCATATCATACCCATGATTATATACTCGGAGTTTAAAGTTTTACAGTTGTAGAATTGCCCTACAGGAAAGAGAAGGCTATATGCTCTTTGCAGGCTTTGTAGTGTGTTGGTAACATTTTTCCATCTGAGGTTACTTATTGAATGATTTCCTTTGTTTTCCAGAGCGTGTCGAGGGAAGCATGTGTCGTTGATCGTGCGGTTCCCTAACCAGGGGAGACAGGTGGAGGATCTGGACGTCTGGTCTCACACTAATGAGACTGTGGGGGCACTACGGAGACATATACTCACCAGGTTAGGGAACAGCTCAGCACAGATGCATGGGAAAGTCCAGAGACTAGTTGTTTTGTATAAAGTTGTTAAGAACACTCAGGTCATTCCAAATGTTGTCAAGTTACATATGAGGTGCATGAGAACGATTGACAAAGCTTGAAAGGTGAAAGTTGCTTTTGCAAATGGCATGAAACAGTCAAAGATCATAGACTGTATTGCAGAGTTCTTCAAGAAATGAAAATGCAACATTCTGGAAAAGAGCAAGATTGATGTAACAGGTAGAACTGTCAAAAGCAACATGGATGAGATTGATGTGAAGAAACTGCTGGTGTTCTAAATCTTTAGCAGAGTTCCCATAAACTCTTGAATGTGTGATAGGAAACTTCTTGTTTAACTATACATTGATGTACCTTATGGTAAATTGCAAAAACGAACTGTTTTTTCCAGAGTGAAAGCTAACAACGCCAACACCAAGCTGGACCTGTATGTAAACGGAGAACTGCTGGACCCTGCAGACGACAGGAAACTCATCTCACAAGTTCAACTCAGAGACAAAACAGTAAGTCCCACAGTTAATGATTCGCTACAACAGGGGCTAGTCTACTGGTAGTGTTGTGTGATTAACTTCCATACTTTTTCTCAAATGCTGAGTGCTAAGCAGAGAAATCAGTGTGTACCATTCAGGAACTGATGCAATGGCCAAATGGGTAGAGTGCTCACCTTGCATTTGGTAGTTTGATCCCCAGCTGACTACCAAAGTCTTTATATCTGTATCTGTATCTGTATAGCCGGTATAACCGCCTTTCGGCGTAACACACCAGCTTCGCAGGCACGCGGCGCGGCGGCAGCTGGCTATATTACACCGATCGACTTGTTACACCTAACCCTTGAACTTCTAGCTCTAGACATTGTTTAAAGCTATCTATTGACAATGCCCCTACTGTACTTGGTGACAGTGAGTTCCACTCTGCGATAGTTCTAGGGAAGAATGAATTCTTGAACACCTCAATCCTTGGTTGATAACTCTGGTACTTGAATGCGTGGCTATTTCTTGTTCTCTTCTGGGCTGGTATTAGGTACTTAGTAGTTGGGACATCCACCAGTTTATTAGTCATTTTGTACATCATGCATAGTCTAGACATCTTTCTTCTGTCTTTTATAGTTTTTCTTTTATAGTTTTTGGTACTCGGCCGGGGATCAAACTCATGACCTACCAAATGCAAGGCGAGCACTCTACCCACTTTGCCATTGCACCAGTTCCTGAATTGGTATAAAGAATTTTTTTGTGGGAGCCAACATGCCATCCTCTGGATTACTGTGTCTACCAATAACTAAAATGCATCTTCCTGCATGTGTAGATGGAATTTTTTTATGGCTCTAAATGTTATTCTGCAAAAGTTGAAATATTGTCTGTTCATCCTCTGCAGTTGATCACAGCTAAACTGTGCCAGGTGGGAGCCAACATGCCGTCGTCTCCTGTAGTTCTAATGTTATCTGTTGTTCCTCCACAGTTGATCACAGCTAAACTGTGCCAGGTGGGAGCCAACATGCCGTCGTCTCCTGTAGTTCTAATGTTATCTGTTGTTCCTCCACAGTTGATCACAGCTAAACTGTGCCAGGTGGGAGCCAACATGCCGTCGTCTCCTGTAGTTCTAATGTTATCTGTTGTTCCTCCACAGTTGATCACAGCTAAACTGTGCCAGGTGGGAGCCAACATGCCGTCGTCTCCTGTAGTTCTAATGTTATCTGTTGTTCCTGTACAGTTGATCACAGCTAAACTGTGCCAGGTGGGAGCCAACATGCCGTCGTCTCCTGTAGTTCTAATGTTATCTGTTGTTCCTGTACAGTTGATCACAGCTAAACTGTGCCAGGTGGGAGCCAACATGCCGTCCTCTCCTGACAGCTCGTCTGACTCGTCTGTGGGCTCTCCCAGTAACATGTACGACGGACCTAACGTGGAGGCAGAGAGCTGTCTGCCGGGGGTGGTGAGTTTAGTTTTGCTTGTTTGTTTGGCATTACCACTAATATGAGTCATAGTCCAACACACAGGTTCTGTTGACTGTTGAAGTGCAAGCTACAGTGAGTCTAATATTACACAAATGCTTCCCATGTTCCTAGCAATAAGTATGTTTGAGTGTTTTTACTTAAACTGTTCAGGCTGAGCTGGAAGTTTGTTCATGTGTGTTGACAGAGTAGGTTACAGTGTATGGGTAGGGGGAAGACTGACAGAATGACAGGTGGTTAAAGGTCTTAGAAGCTGTCAGGGAGCCAGCAGGATCAAGTAGAGGCTGACATAGAGGGAATTCAGGAATCCCATCATTGGAAACTTCCCAAAATTGTAAAATCCCTGATATTTTATTAACATGGAGATGAAACTATCCTTCAACACTGGACCTTACAAAGGACTGTAAAGTGGTGTAAAAATCAGAATTCAGAACAGATAAATGGGATTTAAACCATGAATTTATGGTCCATAGACAGAATAAATAATGTTTCCACTCCTTTCACAGTTGGCAGCCCAGCAGCAGCGCTATGCCCAGTTCCTGTTCCAGTTGTCAGACCTGGGCAGCTCGCTGGCCATCCCACAGCTGAGAGATGGAGCTCGATCACTACTCAAACTCATGCCTGCAGGTAGGGAAAACTTCTTCCGTAGTCTTTTTTGTTTATCCAGTACAGTAAAGATTAGGAGTATGAGCACTGTCATGTCCTCTCATGTCCATGTACTCACTCCTCGAACTGATGCCCTTTAGGTGGGCTTATTTGTATCCTACAACTGGTAGCCCAACTCCTGATTGATGTAACACATTAGTTGTACACCATTACCTGAAATTTAAATGGGTTAGGGAATGTTCCTGAGCAGCCTATGTAGCCCCTGCTTGTCCTATTGGGTCTGTTAGTTCTCATTCTCAGTGAGTCAAACTTGTTTCAATCATGATGTTTCTGACTTAGGGAGAAGAGATACTGTCACAGTTAGTGCTGCATACTGGTTCACTGGACTTGGATCCGGACTTGTAAGAATGTTTAGGTTCAAGTCCAAAAAAACCTAAAAGTCAAGAACCGAGTCCGGACTTATTACCATAAAAGACCATTTCACATACCCCTTTTCTTTCTAAACCACCTAAAACCTTCCGTAGATTGCAAAATCTTTGCTGCAAAATGAAGAAAACATTGCCATCGGGCATCCTCAAGTACCGGCCTCCATGTTATGTGGCCAAAGTTTCACCCAGACAACATGACAAGGTTGCCAACATGCAATTTTGTATATACCATGGGTTTAGGTCCGGACTTACAAGTCTGGAACTGAACCTAAACCTCTGGACTTGAATCCGGACCTGAACCTAAATGTGGGTTTAGGTATGCATCACTAGTCACAGTCCAATTCATGTAACCTGTAAGGCAGTAACCTTAAAGTGGTTCATAGGTCATGCCTTCAAGTTGCCTTTGGGTCTTGTTGACTGTGGCCAATGAGTGTGAAAAGAACAAACAAACGAACCTAGAATTGGTAAGTTGAGTCTATGAGTCTAACCTAAGCCATTCTTTACCATACATTGTGTGAAACATGATGTTGTTTGTTTCTAGACACCCACACAGTTGACAAGCTACGTGCCCTGTGTCTGGACCATGCTAAGCTGGGAGAACAGAGTCTGTCCCCCTCCCTGGAGTCTCTCTTCTTCTCACAGTCACCGGCTCAAGTACTCTATCATCTAGAGGTAAGATCTACAAAGATGCTGATTTTATAACATGATGAGCAATAAGCATTAAAGTATAACTTTTTAAAGCATCGTAGTAAAGTTAGATTTCAACAAAAAAACAGTAGAATATTCTTCAATCAGTGACTGTTTTTGTAAGTTAAAACCAGGTACCTCCGAATTTTCGATGTCGACTGTACATCTTGATAACAGAGTGACGTAGTCTTGCTAGAACAAAATGTACAGTCGACATCGAAAATTTGGAGGTACCTGGTTTTAACTTACAGAAACAGTCACTGATTGAAGAATATGCTACTAACTGTATTCTTGCGTGACTGATGAACCTCTTCAACAACAAGAAAACAATAACCAAAGGTACTCCTTTTCCTTTGTTCCCAGGTTGTCTATGCATTACTGATGCCAGCCAACCAGCCCCTGGGGGAGGATGCCCTGGAGTTTCAGATCAACTTCTTGAAGAGTGGAGGAGTGTCCTGTGTACTCAACATGCTGACCAAGAACAACTTTCTCCCTAATGCTGATATGGACACCAGAAGGTAAATCATTTAAAAGTTTAGACTTGATGACAAGTGACAGCTACAATGTAGTCTTCCAGGAGAGTACACACGCACATAAAAGACTTGGGATTACATTGCCGTACAGCTAACATTACATAGTTGACTCATCTATTGTTTTGTACGTAGGTTAATTTTGTTCTATCCATGTATTGTCTGTTTATCTACATGCAGTTTTAGACCTTACGAAAGTCGCTGAACTTTTTGTTGCATCAATAAAGTTCATCATTATAATTATATTAAAATAACAAGACAATATCCCCTTCCCTATCTCAGGTCAGTGTACCTACAGGTTTTGAAAGTTGGAAAGCTGATGTTGACGACATTTGGCTATGCCATGGTGTAGCATGTGGCAGAAGCATGCCAACATTCATCCATTCATTATACAGTCTTTCTCCCCATCTCAGGTCAGCATACCTGCAGGTTTTAAAAGTTGGCAAACTTATGCTGACGACCGTTGGCTACGCGATGGTGCAGCACGTAGCGGAGGCGTGTCAGCCGGACAGTCCTCACTCCGGGACGGTGTCGGCCAGCGCGCATAACCACGCCATCGTGCTGCAGCAGGCCCTGCACCACATCCCCAACCCCAACGCTGAGTGTATGCTCAGGAACGTGGCCCTACGCCTGGGACAGCAGTGTGTGGAGGATGTAAGCCTTTTTTTAAACCTTAGATAATAAACTGTACTATAAATCGTGAAACTTAAGTGTGTCATCATCAAAATACTGCTCCACTGTAAAAGCATGTAAGGATGTAAATCCACAACTCAATCTAAACCTTGGTATTTAGTAGGAATGAGACAGCCTAATGTTCAAGCAGATCTCTTAGTGGCTGCAAAGACAGTGTCAAATTGGCCAGACTGTATCCTGGCTGTAGTGTGGGGGCATCTGACTGTACTAGATAGCGTGAACACTTCTTGAGGAAGTACAATAGCATACGACAGCATCCAAACACCTGTAGATAGTTAAAACTGCATCTATGGCATTTTTGTTCACAAGGCCTTCGTTGTTTTCCAGGCCATGACCACCCTCCCTGACATGCCAGTTATCAAGGCTATCCAGAAGATCTCCTGGGCCGTGGCCAGTGGCAGTATGCACCTGGTACATGGGTCTAACGAGGAGATACACAAGGCATTCGATAAGGTAAAACATAGACAACTGTACAGGTGCTCAGAGATATACTTTTCCTGTACTTTTTCTTTCTCAAGTTCTATTCCTTTACCTCTGTTTGTAAATTGTAACTCTGTAAACATTTATTTGGTGGTTCTTTTACTTGGTTTTGGTCTTTGTGTGTGGATGAAGGACTATGGCAGATGTATTCAAATGTTTTGAAAATCTGAACAACAAATTCCATAGAAAGTTGTTTTATCCACGTGAAAATAAAGGCATGTCATTGCTGACAATCAAGAAAATTGATTGTCAGCTTTTACAATGCTGTGGCATTTCTCTAGTAAAACTCAAGAAGCTTTACAGTGAAATTGGTTTGCATGAAAAAAAATGCCTGGACCTTCAACCAAGTCTTCTTTTCTCTGAGTCTTTTCTCTCCTTGTTTCCTGATTTGCTCTGACTCTGAATAAACCCTGTGGCGTATGTTCAGTTCCGTGTGTATTCGCAGCCCGGTCAGACGAAGCTGCCTGACAGTGAGGACGTGCAGGTGTGTAAGGAGGCCCTGGAGGTGCTGACTGTGTCACTAGCGCTGTGTCCTGTCGCTCTGGAGGCTCTCAGTAAGGACAAGGTGTGGCAGTGTGTCATCATAGACCTACTGCTCCACTGTAAAAGCAGGTAAGGATGTTGTGTTGTGTACAACTATATCTTAAATGTAACATCTCAAACCTTTTTTGCATTTAGTTAAGATAAGCTCAGGCCTACAATGTACACAGTGCCTTTAGGACAAAAGGAAATATTTAAGCTCTCTCAACTAACACCATTTAGTGTCATAGACTATGATATCATAAAAAAAAACTACTGATGCGTTGCAAAGAGGTTGTTCAGGCTTGAACTGAGATTTACTGAGTAAAACTAGACACTAGTATGGTATGACGAGTCTGAAACGTTTCTGTATTCTTATGAAAATAAAAGCATACTGTATACATGTATGTTGTTTGTCCGTTTCAGAGCGGTGCGAGTGTCTGCAGCTGAACAGTTCCTCCTCATGGCCACAAAGTGCTGCACAGGTCATCGACCTCTGGTCTTCTTCATCACTCTTCTGTTCACTGTCCTCTCGGTAAGTCACACTCCTGAAGAATCTTCAAGTATAAACTGTAGGTACTAGTCTGTATAAAAAAAAACATTAGCTTAATCCCTTCTTTGGTAGAAGAAACAGTATGAGTGTTGTAACTTAACATGTTTTCTTTTTCCATGTTCCCAACAGGGTACAGCCAAGGACCATGCTAGAAGTTCAACAGAATATTTTCAGTTACTTTGTAGGTGAGTATATTGGCTTTGCAAATCTCAAGAGTGTTGAGAATTCCATCCTTAAAGTCTTTAATAATGGTATAACATTGCTAGCTTAGCTAATTTAAGGTAATTTGTTTAAGGTAGTTTCAACATTGTAGTTAGAACAATTGTTTCACATTCTCAAACAAGTCAATTTTTTCTCTCCAGGCTGCTAAACTATGCATGTGCCAGCAATGCCCCCCTCCCCACTGCTGAAGTTCTACTGAACAATGAAATCCAGTGGCTAAAGAGAGTCAGGGTAAGTCAGAGAATTAATTTTAGATCATCTAACATATTTTGAAGGATTTTGAACTGTATAGTATACAGTTAAAAGCTGTTAATGCTCGCCTGAGTTGAAAGCTATTTGAAAGGTTTGCAGTCCCTATGAGTAGTACGAGTGGATGTTAAGCCATGGTTTACTTTCCATTATTCAGCTGTTCTTGTCAAAAAGAGCTTAGGAAATTTTTCTAGTGTATAATATGTAATGTAGAGCTTCTGTCCTCAGCATGACTTAATGTTCGGTCAGCTGAACTGTATTTAGATTCATTTTCATGTGATGATATTTACCACATTTCTCCCCAGGACATGGTGCAACAGTCAGGGTTAGAAAATGTGATAGACGAGGCCCTGTTAGAAGGACACCTGGGAGTCACCTGTGAGCTGCTCAGTTTCCAACCTGCTGAGAAAAAGTACCACATAGGGTCGGAGAAGGGAGGGGCTAATCTCATCAAGGTAGGAACTGGCATTGTTTCTCATTTAAACCACAGACTGCAGTCATATGATCATGATGATACCTAACATTGCAATATGTTGGTGGAACAAGATGTGTGCATTTCAGACTATATGTTCTTTTGAAAATGTTCCCTTTACTTCAGCATGCCTGCTTTTGCCTCTGTATATTTATAGGTTTTGAGACTTTGAATAGTGTCATCTTTTAGAATCTTTGTGTGTTTTGAATGACTTTTGGCCATGTTCCCACCACCAGGCTATTTGATATGTATTTAGAAGCTGTGAGGTCATGTTAAAATGGCATGATCAAAATCTAGAAATTGTCAAGTGTTTAAAACAGTATTTTTGGAGGAATTTATAGACGGAATAGCTTGCTTTTGTCTTAAGTTGCCCAGTGAACAACCTGAGAAAAAAGTATTTGGAGCCCTGTCTTAGGTATCCCGATTAAAAAGACTCGTTTTTACACAACCAAGTCTTTTATTCAGCCAACGTTTCGGTGACCTTCAGTCTGTCACCTTCCTGAGGGCAATTCTGACTGGTTCACATTGCACTGCAGCACAGGTGTCGCTGCTGTAGATGCATTCCCGAACGTACGGTGTCTTAGGAATCCCGTTTGTTTCAGGAGCTGGTTGAAGAGTTCCTGTTTCCGGCGTCGAAAATCGTGTTGCAGGCGAGAAAAAGCGGGGAGTACCCAAGCGAACAGGCCCTGCCGGTCTGCTCCACCTCCAACACGACTAACGCGGCCTTCGACCTGCTGGTGACCCTGTGTACAGGCTGTGTGCCCAACCTCAAGCTGCTATCTGACATGCTCACTGACATGTACTACTCAGGTAAGGGATCTGACATGCTCACTGACATGTACTACTCAGGTAAGGGTGGAAGTTGCCATGGATATTTTGCATTTAAAACTGTCCCTGCTCTTTGTGGTAACATGTGGTGTGTAGAACCAAAGTAAAGAGTTTGAATGCTGTCAGTTGTTGCTACACTGCCTTGCATGCTACTGAGAAGAGTGAAAGTTCTTGTGTTTTCAAAACAAGAATTTTTCCAGTACAGCGAACATTTCCTACTGTAGATACTACAATGTAAACATATTAATTTTTTGTCAAAACTAATAAGATTAGCTTTTCAGTTTGCTTCCCTAAATAGAAATACCAGTATATATTTCTATTTCCTACATTGTACTGTCCTAAAATCCTTTACTAATGTTTTTTTCTTCAGACCGCGATGCCCCCCTGATAGAGTGGGAGTACCTGCCGCCGGTTGGACCCAGACCTGTGAAGGGGTTTGTGGGACTGAAGAACGCCGGAGCCACCTGCTACATGAACTCTGTCATACAACAGGTGGGCAGCTCCTCATAGTGGTTCTATGTGGTACTGCAGAATTGTTTTACAGCACACAACAAATATTTATGTGTTTTCGAAACTTTGGCATCATGATACATTAAGATTTTACAAATAGAAATGAGTTTTCCTTTGAACATGATATGACCATTGTTAAGTTCTTACTTCACATAGCAAGCAACTTTACTACCAAGCTGCTGTAAATTTGTTTATTTTTATATTTTTATTATAGGAGTGAAAAGAAAGTTTTTGCTTGTATTTTGAATTCGTAATTTAAACAGTCCTGTAGTACAGAGTACAGTAGTTATACAAGAATTATGAATTTGTGATGGAGAGGTCACAACAAAAAATTGTGTCTGCATATTGCTAATATAAGAAGTTAACAATGTTTATTTCTTCCCCATTCCCAGCTGTACATGATCAACTCGGTGCGATCTGGCATCCTGACAGCAGAGGGCGCTGCTAATGACAACATGGATGAGGAGTTGTCCGGAGATGAGAAGCAGGACAGTGAGGTTGGTTGTGTGAGGGTATATACACGGGGTCTTTGTGTAGGACCCTGGAAACCCAGCGTTTTGTTTGATAATCTTATGGCACAGTCACAATCATTGTAGGTTGTAGTACTACAGTTTGCTGTGTTCTCAAGCAGTCTGTGACAAAACCAACTACTGCTGACAAGGATCAAAGGCAGCCTTGTCCATTACAAGACAGCTAGCTTTTTCAAGATACATACAAGACTGTCCCAAGAATGTTCTGTTTGCGATTAGTCGTGTTATTATACAATGAATGTGACTGGGCCCTTACTGTGAATATAAGAGGGAGGTAACACAAATGAAAAGTATGAAAGATTTGTTTTTTTACAAACTGCACTGCTCTAAACAGGATAAAATAAACAAGATAAAGTTAGAGCTTCTTTAGTTAATAAATTTTCAAATCGTATTTATCTATCTTGTCTCTATCTTGAAAAATGAGACTTGTATATAAATGCACTAAGGAGTGAAATGCTGACACCATCAGTAACGATATTCCTGTTTCTCGTTCCCTGAGGCTGCTGATTCGACGCGGAGTGCTGACGGTTCGCAGGGAGGACAGATTATCCAGGTTAAAAACACGGGGTTTCCGTTTGATGGAGATCTTTCCCACCTCTTGTTTGCTTTGAATCTGTTGAGCATGTTCTTAAAACTTGTTTTCTATTTAAAGTCCAGTTACATTGTATTTGTAAATCTCATTCATGGTTAGATCTGGAAAAGTAAAAAAAAGAGAATTCTTTATTTTTGTTCCAGTTAAGCTGCTATTAAAAGCAGCTAACATGTATGTGTGCTGTGGTGTGCAGAAAGGAAGTTTTTATTAGTTCTTGGTGAACAGTAAACATGATATGTCACACTAGAAAAACAAAAACACTTGACTTGTTCATAAAAGGAATCTCATAGTTCAAAGTGCAGAACAACAAAGGTGGGAACGACCAATCAAACTCTGCATCTAAATTTTCTCTCGCTAAATCTGTAAGCTGTTTGATGGGTTTGTTGGAGTTGCAAAATTTCTAAGCTTTCTGTTTCAAAACACTTAAACTCATTATGTAAGTTCAGAAGAGATTCTACACAATGCACCATTCCTCTTTGACAAAATTTCTGTAAATTTATCATATTTGATAAAAACAAAACCACTCCAGTCACAAGTGAGGAGAGAAACAGGAGTATCATATCTAGGTGCACCTAAATCACAACGGTGTGAACAAACATTTCCTTGACGACAGAAATCTTAACCCTGTCTTGTTTTTGCCATTTTTCCAACTCTCCAGAGTAACATCGACCCAGGAGAAGAGCGAGAGAGTTTCCACATGGATGACAAGCCTGCAGGGAAACAGGAGGGGAGGAAGGAGTACGACATGGGTGTTCTACGTCAGATCCAGGCCATCTTTGGCCACCTAGCTGCTAGCAAGCTCCAGTATTATGTACCAAGGGGGTTTTGGAAACAATTTAGGTAAGGATCATTCACAGAAGTATTGGTTAAATGTTTTTTTTTTTAAGTTTAACTAGTTTGGAAAGCACAAACTGAAGCAAAATTCTTAAAAAAACTGTCACAGTTTATTTGGCTGTCATACAAGATTTAGTTTTAACATGTGTCAATGAAGGTTAGACATCCAAGTTATGAGATACACAAGGAAGCAGTTACTCAAGCAACTGGATAGGTTTTGAATCCTGTCATTTTTAAATCGGCACACATTTTGCATTCTCATATGGGAGCTTAGCAAGTAAGGAAAGATCTGTGGCATTAAACTGAAGTTGCTTTAACACTTTTTCCATTCCCTGGACAGTTAAAGTTTAATGGGTGGTGACGAGAATATTGTTACTATCTTCCATTTTGCAGATTATGGGGAGAACCAGTAAACCTTAGAGAACAACACGATGCTCTAGAGTTCTTCAACAGCCTGGTAGACAGTCTAGACGAAGCCTTGAAGACACTCGGCTACACTCCTGTCCTCTCCAAGGTGCTGGGAGGATCCTTCGCTGACCAGAAGATCTGCAAAGACTGTCCTCACAGGTAGGGGTTAAGGAAAACTGTTGATATTAAGTTATAGACAATAACCCCTGCAATATCAGCGTGGCAAAACAAAAAAAATATTCTGCATGAGGAAATCTGTCTGATATGGATATATTCTGCCTTCTTAACACGTTTTTGTCATCATTTCATACATGTACGTTGAAATAGTCCCCAAAAAAGCTACATGACGTTTCTTTATTTTTCAAGTACCATCCATAGATAGCTAGAACCAGCCTGCTGTGTTCCACCAGCGACATTGAATTTTTTTATTGTCTTACAGATATCAGCATGCTGTGAGATACATGTACTTAAGATAAATTCAGCTATTACCTTGTTTAAGGTCCAAGCCTTGACTGTATTGCAGAAATAATGTCAGACAAATCATTAAAGAAAAGTGATGAAAAACAACAACTAATGATTGGAAATATGTTTGTCTTTCTCTGCAGATACTCGAGAGAAGAGTCGTTCACAACGCTGAATGTAGACATCAGGAACCACAGTAACCTGCTGGACTCCCTGGAGCAGTACGTTAAAGGGGACCTGCTGGAGGGGGCCAACGCCTACCACTGTGAGAAGTGTAACAAGAAGGTAAGCAACTGGAAAAACACAGCATCGCATTGTACATTACACTGCACAAAATTAAACTTCAGCCTTTGGGAGCCTTTGGCTGCAACATATTGTTTCCTTAAAAAAAACTAAGACCAAACCAAATACCAGTCTCTAAGTCCTACAGCAACAGTAAATGTGTCAAAGATACCTTTTTCTCTTTTTTCCTCTTCTCTCTTTCCTATGCTATGTGCTATTTTTTTAGGACTTGAAAATGGTACAATCCAATTAATGTTTTGTTTTCCCTCAGGTTGACACTGTGAAAAGAATGTGTATAAAGAAACTTCCCCAAGTTTTAGCCATTCAGCTGAAGAGGTTTGATTACGACTGGGAAAGGTGAGTTTCAATTGCTTAATCTTGAACCTCTAGTCTAGTGGAGTCAAAAATTCACCAAACCCGTTACAAGTACTTAAGTGTCTTTTATTTTCCTTTGCTGAAGACAAGGCAAAATGGAAACCTGATGTACTGACCAGTTGTCCTTCTGTTACCAGGGAATGTGCAATCAAGTTCAATGACTACTTTGAATTTCCTCGTGAGTTTGACATGGAGCCCTACACAGTTAAAGGACTAGCTAAAATTGAAGGTAAGTTGTTTTCGAAATAACTACCCATACCGACATCTAAGGGATATAAAATAACTGCAAATGATGTTTTCCTTCAACCTAGTTTTCCCTATAGCCTGGTCTATAGCCTGGTTACCAAACCTATTTTAGTTGCGGAGTCTCTTTCTTCTCCAATTTTAGCTGTCTATTCTCTTTCATCCTTGCTACAAATATTTGCAGAGAGGACGAAAGAGACTAGAATAAAATAGGCAATCGGGCTATGTGTTGTAACCTTATGGATCTTTTCAGTCCTAAATGGAAAATGGAGTACCATTACAGAGTGTAAATACAAAAACTGTACTGTAGAGACAATGTGAACTAAGTTGTGTTTTTGCCCGTGTGTTTCCAGGGGAAGAGATCCATGGAGATGATGAGAGCCCAGACAATGAGGATGCCGAGCCACCCAGTACTAAATACAGACTGACCGGCATCCTGGTACACAGTGGTCAGGCTAGTGGTGGTCACTACTACTCCTACATCATACAGAGGTACTACAGACACTCAGTCTGTAATATGGTCACTAGAAAAGCTGTAAAATGTCAGGCCAGAAAATGTGAATTCTTTTTTTAATTGTGTTTGCGTTACACAATGAAACTAGTACTCAAGCAATATGTAATAGATTATCGAGCCACCTTATATGTTGCTGTAATGTTTTGTCTTGTCAGCAGGACAAGCCCTTTCTAATAGCCACAGGCTAGTTGGGCTGCCCTGACTGTGTGTGTTGAACAGCCAAACCAATGAATGAATAAATAGTACTCAAGCAACTGGATCGATATTGAAAACTTTCAGATGTTTCATGTAGCATCCACTAGTACGTCACTGACAAAAAGTAGCGGATGCTGCTTGAAAGTCTGACTGTTTCAAGCCTAGTCAAACCTATCCAGTTGCTTGGGTAACAGTTTTTTGTGTATTTCGTGACCTGGATGTCTAACCTTCATCGACGTGTGTTTGTGTCTACCCCAGCAGGTCGCCCGAGGGTGCTCTGCGCTGGTACAAGTTTGATGACGGGGAGGTGACGGAGTGTAAGATGGACGATGATGAGGAGATCAAGAACCAGTGCTTCGGTGGGGAGTACATGGGCGAGGTGTTTGACCACATGTTAAAAAGGTGCTGTATAGTTTGAACTGGTCATTCATGGACAGTGTGTTTACTACGGACTACACTTACAAACGTTACTTAGTCCTGCTTTGCATACTTTTTCCAACAAAAAAGATAGTATTCGAAAAAATAAGGAAAAAAAGATGTAAAACTAACTGATAGGTGTAAAATTAACTGCAGGTATCTTACCATACAAAAATTTGATGATTTTTCACATGTAGTGACTTAAAGCCCTCACATTTTCACATGCTCACAATATGTAATTTTTCTATACATCATGGAAAGTATTTTGAGGTGATGAAAAGTGTTTATATCTTTTGATAACTCTAAAGAATTAAGAAGTTGTGACTCAACGAAATTTAGAGTTTGAAAAGAAACAATAGAAGCAGTCCGAATTATAAACAATTGAAAGAATTTGTCAGAATACAAGCATTTATTTACCTTGCACATTGTATTGTCAAAGTTTATATTGACTGTGGCCTTTTCCAGAATGTCCTACAGACGGCAGAAGAGGTGGTGGAACGCCTACATTCTGTTCTACGAGCGCTACGACGTAGGAGACATCGAACATGTCTCTAAAAGTATAGAAGAATTGTCACTAGGTAAGGAAAGACAGTAAAAGGTTTCCCGACTTAAGAAGACTTTGCTAAAGATGTAGATACCATGTACATGTATAGTAATCAGTAGGAAACATTGAACATGTGTCAAGAAGTATACTGTATAGAATTGTCACCAGGTAGGGAGGCAAACATGATAAAATGTTTTTTATGATCAAAGTTTTAGTAGACTTCACCGAAGAGTGTGCAATAATCAGCATGAAGTGAACTAGCAAAGATAAAATTTGTTGATAGGACAAAAGCGCAGTATGTAGTAACTTTCATTTGCCTTTTGGCATTGTTGGAAAATTAGCTTCAAGTCGTTAAGAGTAGGAATGTACATTTTTAGTAGTAGTAATTGGAAAATTGTAGGATTTTCTTTTTAGCTTAAAAGTGGTGGTATAGAAAATGAAGAGGTAGAGGCAGTGTCAATGTTTAAATATTTTCCCGTATTCTTCAGAACCTGAGTGTTGATCTATTTTTCTCTGTTGTTCCAGAAAATAAGGGAGGTTTAGGTGTTGGCATGCCTCTGCCCATCGAGCGGGCGGTGAGGAAACAGAACGTCCAGTTCATGCACAACAAGATGCAGTACAGCCAGGAGTACTTCCAGTTCATGCGCAAACTCATCACCTGTAACGCCCACTACATGAGTCTGCAACCTGGTCAGGATGAGCTGGTAAGGTCTTTGTCTTAATGGTCAATATAACAGGAACTGATATATGAATTATTAGTATTCATTCCTTACTTTGCATAGAAAGTGATGTGATTCTTTTTGTCTAGGACAGGACAAACTGTAAGGTTTTGATTGTAATGGTCAACATAATAGAAAACAACATTTGAAATGTTATTCTTTAACTGTGTCTTGATATGAGTAGTTTTGTCCTGGACAGAAGGAACTGGTAAGGTCTAGATGTTCTAGATTCTAAGAAATAAAGATGTAGGAAATCTTTAATAAAATAGATTCTATATGGGTGAAGTTCTTAAAGATATTTCTTTGTTTGGCAAAATAGTGAGTGAGAAGTTTATTGTTGTTTGAAACATTTTGACAGTTACCCTTGCAATGTGTAGCACATGTAATAACCTTTCATAGTGTTTATGTTTCAGTATTAGGAAGTTTTCCTTTTGAAAAAGACTAGTGATAAATAATTTTGTTCCCTCCCAGAGCCGAGAAGTAGAGGAGCTGGCCATGTTGAGTATCCAGCTGGCCTCCAAGTTCCTCTTCACCACAGGGTTCCACACCAAGAAGACTCTCAGGTAAGAAACTCAGCTGTGGATCCTAAAACTGCTTAGTGAAAACCTTTCCTAGAAGTTGAACTGACATTTTTCTTGCCTTTGTTTGCAATGGTGCTTTGTAGTAATTGGTGCAATGGTGCTTTGTAGTAATTGCTTAAAATATAAAACAGATTAGTAAGTCAAACTAGTTTCCAACACAAAGTGTTGACTCACCAGGTTTGGACCAGAGCTCTGTTGTGTCTATAAAAACCTCTGGTACTTGAAGGCATGGCTATTTCTTGCCCTTGTCTGAGCTGGTATTAGATACTTACCAATTTGTATGTCTACCAGTTTATTAGTCATATATAGTGCCTATAAATACTATGTAACTTGCATCATTCCAGGGGCTCAGCGAAATGATAGACCCAAATTTTTTCTACGGCTTTGGTCAAGACATTCTGTCTATAACATGGTCTGTGACTTGTATGATTCCAGGGGCTCAGCAAATGAGTGGTACGATGCCCTGAGCGTGCTGCTGCGCCACAGTCGTACAGTCCGCAGCTGGTTCGCTCACAACGTGCTGTTCAGTCACCCCAGCCGCTTCTCTGAATACCTGCTCGAGTGCCCTAGTTCTGAGGTGAGGGTGAACGAATGAATGATTAAATAACTGAACATGCCGCTAGTAAGCCCAAAATGTAATCATTTTGAGGTCTCATCAAGTCCTACCCACCTAACAAGTTTCATGAAAATTTGTCAATAGCTTCTTGTGTTATCGTTCTAAACCACATACATACAAGAAAAAAGGTTAATAGACTGATAGATTGATTGAATGAATTTGCAAATGAATGAAGAAATAAAGCAATTGCCAGCTTGCTCATTGTACAACTGATGCCCAGTCATTAGCTGAATTGAATGTGAAAGGTGGTTGTTACAAGTTACAATTGTCTTTCTTGTTTCAGGTGCGAAATGCCTTTGCAAAGATTATAGTGTTCCTGGCCCATTTCTCAAGAGACGACGGCCCATGTCCACCTCCCTTGCTACCAGGAAAACAAGGTAGGAAATCATAAAGTACACTCTCCTTTGTTTGAGAAACTTGCAAAGGTAACTTGTAAAGGCTTTTTTGAGGCCTAAGGGACAGTGAGTTGCATTTGTTAATCCACTGTTTTTGGCACAATTTTGGCCATTGCCTTTTACCTCCAAAGTCAGACACCCATTTTACACCTGAGTGGAGTAAGGAAAGTCGTGTTAAGTGCCTTTCCCAAGGACACAGCATCTAGCTAGAAGTGTAAGGAATCTAACCCGTAACCTCATGGATCTCATGTCCGCAAGCCATCCCACTCAACCATTTGAAGACACTAAAAGAGATCAGACTGTTAAGTCCTACCTGTCTGTTATGTACATATAGCCCTGGCTCTGATCAATGATATTGCCACATTTCAAGATAGCTGTCATTTCTCTTTTGATTGCTACATTGTATTGTTTCATGTGTTCCATGTATTTTGTAGCCCCAGCTGTGATCGATGCTAATGCCACGTTGCTAAGATACATGTAGCTAGTTTGCAGCACTTCTACTATCATTTTTCTTTTTGGATTGCTACATTGTGTCTTATTTAGTCTGTTCAATATTACATGTAGCTCCTGCTGTGATCGATGCCAACGCCACCCTGAGTGACCACCTCCTGACGGCTGTACTGGCTCTGTTGAAGAAGGAGGTCTCCGAACACGGCAGACATCTCACTCAGTACTTCCACCTCTTCCTCATGTATGCAAACCTCGGACTGCCGGAGGTAAGAGTTCACTAACAAGAAAAATTGCCAGCAGTGCACATGTATACATGTTTATTTGTCTCAATCCATTGTATCTTGAATAAAGTTGGTCATAAGTTAAAAAAATGTTTTAGAGCACTAGTGTTGAGATTAATTTTTCATGCCAAAGCAGTAGGAATTTTTGTTACCAAAAGAGAAAAGCACCACTTCAAACTGTAAAAATGATATATTTTGGGGCCTGTTCGCAAAGCTTTTTCAAGGTAACATTCAACCTCTATATAAAGATCCATTTGGCATATGGACAAGCTATATAAGAGAAGAGATGGTTTAACAGTAAACCAGACTTAGTGCTCAGTACCTATAGATAGAATTGGTCTCTTACTTAGCCTTGCACGTAGCACATTTGTTACAAAAATGCTAATTTAAACTATCTGTTTGGATTTCCAGAGAACCCAGCTGCTAAAGCTGAACGTCCCTGCCATGTTCATGTTGGTTGCGCTAGACGAGGGTCCGGGACCCCCCATTAAGTACCAGTACGCCGAGCTGGGCAAGCTCTACTCTGTCGTGTCCCTGCTGGTCCGCTGCTGCGACGTCTCCAAATACATGCAGTCTTCTATATCTGTGAGTTCATCTGTTTGTTATAACTGATAAACCACCTCTAGATGTAACATACATGTTTTGTACAGTAAGTACAAGCTGCATAAGACCAGATTCTCATCACTAAGTACTATGTACCTTAGGTATGGCTCTTCTAAACTTTCCTGCACTAGGAGAGAATATGTCACATGTATTTTATAAGGTGGTATAAAACGATCCTATTAGGTAGGCTATTTCACAAGCAGTTTTCCTTTTGTTAGGATAATTTGGAAGAAATTCATACTGTGTATTTGTATTACAATTGCTTTTGTTTATTTTTTTTTGGTGTAAACATCGTGGCAGTGCCATAATGTTTTTAAACACATTCATTGTTGCCATAAGGGACTTGAAGCATGTGTAGACATGTTTTTCTTGTGTATCCAGGGCAACCCTCCCCTAGCGAACCCCCACGGTGACCCCGTGTGTCAGCAACCTATCATGCCGCTACAACCTCAAGTCCACGAGATCCTCTTCGTCAGAACAAGCTACGTCAAGAAGCTGATAGAAGACTGCAACAACTCAGAGGAGACAACAAAGTTACTACGGGTAAGGAACGAAACTAAATGTAATCCTTTAGGAGATGTTGGACATGTTAATTTGGAGCCAGCTTTTCCTTTGTTGATTCTCTGATTCACCAGAACACAATAGTGCAGCTTTCTCTGAAACTCTTGTACACATAGTTCATTTTATTGTAATTGAGTATATAAACTTTATTACTATGATACTTCCAGAAAATAGGCCACTTTCTTTGGCAGTCTTGTTCAGGTTTGGACATTTTTAGCGTCTGTACACGTACTTGCCTCTGTTTTTTTTTTGTAAACAGTTGGAATTTTTCTTCCTGCATCAGTTTTGTTTCTGGGATATGGAAAATGGGTTAAAAGCTCTTAAAGATACTACAGGAAAAAGTCTTCTTTCCTGTAGTTGTCTTGCTGGGAGCCTGAAAATGAGCTAGAATTACTTTCAATGTAAAATTTTCCTGTTCTTTCCCACAGTTTTGTTGCTGGGAGAACCCCCACTTCTCGTCGACAGTTCTGAGTGAGCTGCTGTGGCAGGTGGCGTACTCCTACACGTACGAGCTCAGGCCGTACCTCGACCTGCTGCTGCAGATGCTGCTCATCGAGGACTCCTGGCAGAATCACAGAATACACAACGCACTCAAAGGTATGTGCCTTTTGTTTGTTACAATCTCCATTTTGCTATCTATCACTTCCTTTTCTGGTGAGCATGTCGGCAGAATGGTACTGCACCTGCGCGAAACCTGTAACGTATTATGCTTAGCACTTACGCAGAACGTCTCATATAAGGTTGTACTAGCATATATGAGGCTAACACTCCGTCTGTAGTTTCCAAATGTTATGTTGAAAAAAATATTGTCTGCAACAGGCAAAATTCTGATAAAGCGTTGACCAAAATACAACAAAAACCGGGGAAAATGGGGGGTCTTGCACAGGCGCAGTACGTTCTGCTGACATGCTTTCCTGGTGTCATTTGTACACCTCAACATTTACATCTAAAGTGCATGCAAGCTTAGCAAGAACATTAGATACACAGTAGACTCAAATTTTCGTTTCTTTGTTAGGAATTTCAATTTGCAAACTACAATTTACTACCCTTTGTACATCTAAACATTAACAATATATTCAAACTCGGCAGAACCACAGAATGTACAAAGACTCGAAGGTCAGTAAATTGTAGTTTTTTCCAAGGTGGTCTTGTGCATCCCTGACTTTTCACTGAGTTTCTTTCCCTGCTACATTCAACTTGCTTTTCTTGTTACAAGTGTATGAATAGCTTTTCTGTAAGGTAAAACAATTGAGATGTTTGGTTTTTCTTTCCCTTTTCTTCAGGCATTCCAGATGACCGGGACGGCCTGTTTGACACCATCCAGCGCTCCAAGAACCACTACCAGAAACGGGCCTACCAGTGCATCAAATTCATGGTCGCGCTTTTCAGCAGGTAGGCATTGTTCGCACTAGATTTGATCTTCTTTCTGTGAATAATTTCATCAGGTTGTCAACGATTGAATAGCATTGCCAAAAAACAGTTACAGATTTGAAAATCATGTCCAGTTGCTTGAATGTCCAGCTGCTTGGCCAGTCACTAATTACCCTTGCCAACGATTGAATAGCTTCTTTATTCACAACCACTTGTTTAACAAGAGTCGACTTTTGCCCTTTGTACATTGAACTAGTAACACTACAAAGTTCTTACTCCTATTTTGTTTTGAAGACACTTGAGCATTCTAGTACAATGTCATCATCATCATCATTCACTGTGTTCTGCGTCTACAGTACAATGTACAACTGTTTTTGTGGAAGTTCTGCAATGTTATTAACAAATCTCTTTGGTCCCCCAGCTGCATGCCAGCCCAGCAGATGTTACAGAGTAACGGGGACCTGAAACGCAAGTGGACCTGGGCAGTCGAGTGGCTGGGAGACGAGCTGGAGAGGGTCAGTAGTGGTCACTTCTGTCTTTGCTTGTATCAAGTAAAGAGGGAGGCATGAATCAATGAATCATAATTAGCACAATGTAGATGAGTTGTAGAGGGTCATAGCCATGTTTCTTTCATGTCTGTACCAGTTGTATTGAATGAAAGTGTGAAAGTGAACATGTAATGATTGTCTTTGAGTCACTTTTCAAAGTTTAAAAAAACTTAGTCAATGTATTTTCTTTTTCTATCTTTCCAGAGGCCTTACTCAGCCAACACTCAGTACACCTACAACAACTGGTCACCACCTGCACAGTCTAATGAAACTTCCAATGGGTAAGTTGGAGACTGCATTCTTTCCAGAGGATTCCTATTGTCATTTAGAAATCATTGAGAGTTTCTGCTGTGATCCATTCTTCCTACATTCTGAGTTATTACTCGCATCAGAAAAAAAGTGTTTCAAGCCCTGAAATCTCACATATTTTATTTTGTTTGTAGTTACTTCCTGGAGAGGTCCCACAGTGCACGTCTAACCCTGTCCAAGGCCTGTGAGCTGTGCCCAGAAGAGGTATGGAAATCTTCTTCAACTATTTTTTAGTGAAAACAGATGCCTACCAACAATGTAAAATGACATGTAAAAAGTCTGACTTTTGTTGTACATGTAAATGTCACTTTTGAAGACTTTTTGAGTGATATACAGGGATTTCACAAGACAACAGTTTTCCAAGCTACTAGATAAATTTTGAAAAATCTCAGACGTTTCAAGTAGCATCCACTACTTTTTGTCTAAAACTTGGATTCTCTGATAGTTTTCAAAATCCAATTACCTAATTACCTGATGTCTAACCTTCATAAAAAATGCAGGGATTATTTGATGAATAGATTGTAGAATGTATAGCAAAGAGAGAAATGAACTGTTATTGATATTAACCCTAAGTGAGATAACTCCCAATGGTTATTTGTACCCCAGGAGCCAGAGGAGCAGGAGGTAGTGGATGATGCTGACAGCTCGCCCCCTGACACTGGCGTGACTACACACTACTCACAACAACAGATCCACCATATCCAGCAACAACAACATCCAGCCACAACACACCATGGAGTCAGCATTCCCCCTAACAACCAGGTATAGTGTCCTTTTGTTCTTTTAAACATTTGGTATCGGTATAGCCATTATAACCGCCCTTTGCCATAACACACCAGCTTCGCAGGCAAGCAGTGGCAGCTAGCTATATTTCACCAAAAGACCTATTACACATAATCTTTGCACATCTGGCTGTAGGAGTTGTTTAAAGCTTTCTAGTGATGATGCCCCAACTGTGCTTGGTGGCAACAAGTTCTACTTTACGATAGTTCTTGAAAGATTGGATTGGATTCAGAGTGTACTTCTTTTAACACTGTATATAAATGTTTGCTCTGTGCTGTTTGTATTTCTTTGAACCTAACAAAACGATTGTGAGACAAAGAAGAAAACATTTTTTGATTTTTTTTTCCTGACCAGGCGAATCCTGGAAACTACGTCCCTCCAGCCAACATCCACCACCAGAACAACACCATCAACAACGCCCTGACCGGCCAATCACGGCAGCCGGTTCAGTCACATGACAACTCCGACAACGGCGAAGATAGCGACAGCATTCAAGGCCGAAGCAACAACGAGTTGTGACGACAAGAGTGCTGAAGAAGACAATAAAATACTCCTCTGTATTCCCCACTGTATAATTCCCTGCCTGCAATACTGTTATTTTGAATATGTTAAGCAATGTTATACTTTACTTAAAGATGTACAGCATGTTGTATTATGGTAGGTTCCTTGAGGAACTGCCATGAACTTTAAGATGCAACATTCACGAAAGCTGTTGCTGCACCTTTGCTTTTTTTGGCAAAAGCTGTTGAGCACAATGGGCTGAAACGAATGTTTTAAAAAACACTTTTGTGGATATTCCATGGCTATGTTTGCGTAAGGTTGTTGCACCCAGGAAAAAGCACCCTCTTTTACTCTAAAATAATATACACATATATTACAAATGTTTAAGTCAAGAAATAATTACCTTTTCCCCCAGCCCTCATATGCAAAATATATCATGTTATGAACCAGGCATTTTGTCCAAAGGATGGCGTCATCTGTTTAGGTGAAGGCCATGTTATCCATCCACAAATTATTTGTTCCAAGCAATGTTATGACTTAATTTTGGAATTGGTGTTGAAGATGGTGCCTGCTTGTCTTGGACTAAGAAGAAAGCATATCTGCATATCTTGAATATGTTTAAGAACTCTCGGGCAGCACCATTCTCACATATTCTTGTTTTCTGAATAATTATTTTTAAACTTTTCCTTTGAGCACTGTCAAAAGTTTCTATAAGTAGACAGTTCACCTTTGAGATTAGAAAAGAGTTGCTGTGGATCCTGGTTGTGAAAAATGGAGTAGAATTTGTACAAAATAAAACAGGAATGTACCATTCCTACCATGTTGCATGAAGGTCAATCCAACAGGCGACAGCAAACAGAAAGAGAATGTTTTATATCCTAACCCCGAACTGTACATGAATCCATTTGTATTATGCCGAAGAAAAAGTATGATATCACATAAAAATTGTACAAGTATATCCATGGGTGACAGTCCTAACCAAGAGGGAATGGATGGGTCATAATGTTGTAACCTTAACAGTGGATTGATATTATTGCTAGTTCTTCAGTTGAGTTACATTTTAATTTGGAGACTGTCTCATGTAGTGATTTTATGTGCAACTCAAACCGAAGAGAAAAAGAAGGGGGTTGTGAGATTATTATCACGAACACATCAAGGCGCAAAAGAGAATGAATACCTGCTCCGTTTTGACTGATGCTATTTTTTAAGCAGAGTAGGCCTGTACTTTGTTAGAGGTTAGTTGTAGACGACGGAAAAAAGGTTTGAAATCTCATTTTTATCAGCCGTTGCTGCACAGATTTTTCTTGGCTGATGAGAAGTATTTTGAACGGACCATGCTCCCTTGCCTTCTCACATTTCAGAGGGAGTCTATGTACAGATATGTTGTTCATACATGTAACTGATGTTGTCTTTGAATGCCTGTGAAAATATTGACAGAGAAAAAAAGTGGATATTCGATAACTCAATTGGAAAGGAGTGCGTGTGTGTATGGTCGAAGCACTTTGTTATTGATAACAATCAAACGATGCTGTTTGCTTGTAAAACGAGGGGTACCAAAGGGGAAAAAGCAACATATGATGTTATATATTAAGAAACCTTAGGTGAAGAAAAATGCTTGTCTGTTTAAGATGAATCCAAATGAATCCAAACTCCTACGGGGTTGAGTTGATGTGTTCCGATGTATAGAAAGGGATGAAGAATAAAGAGATATCGTCCAAGCACCAACTTTTCTTTTGTACATCATTCTAAAATGTTACATCTAGTCCTAACCATACCAACTCTTTCTACAACTGAGATGAAGAACTTGTACAAAGGTACAAAGGATCTTGACCTTGGAAGTTGCACTTGACACTTTCACCATGAGTTTGAACTACGTAATACCGACCCAACTGGAAAAAAAAGATACGTTGCGTCGGCAGAAAATTGTAGTCAGACCAGTTAGGTATACAGTGATACCTTTTTTCTTCGCTTTTCCGCCACTCAGGTCTAACTCTTCTCTTGTCATCTTTAGAAAAGTGCGAGGAGGTCCCGAGAATGAGAGAGAGTTTCGCAGGAAGGTCGCGTTCCAAAGTTTTCGAACCTGGCAACGCGAACACCCATTCGTGACGTCAAAGAACAATCGAACAGAAGTTCGTTTTTCTCAAAACAATGTACAAGCAGTCGTCGCGCTATCTGAGGCCGTCCATGGAGATATGTACAATTTATGGCTCCGACTTGTTGAGTTGTGCTTCTGATCCTTTGAAGTGGTGAACAGAGAATAAGTGCAACACCAGAACGCGTAAAAAAGCACGGCATTTATACATCTGCCTGGAGATATAAGATTTTGAGAGGTTTGGAAAATACATGATTGCATTATCATGGTTACCAGCCGTTCGCTTTTTGTTTCCGGTGCGGCAGCTATTGGTATAAAGCACAAGCTGATGTTGGGCGTTGAAACCTTTTCTTGGCCTTGACTTTTGCCCTCTGTAATATATAAAGCAGCCAACGGAAGCGACCAGAAAAGCTGGGAGATTAGCTAACAATGTGGATAACGCGTTTCAAGTTCGAGCCTTACCCTGGGCCTGCGTCACGAGTGCGTCATGCGGCGTTCTGAACATTCTCGGGTTTCCTCTGGGTACAACTGAGTCTCCACTAGCTAACGACATTGGTTGAAAAATAGCCTCTACCAGGCTTCAGAAGGGACTGGAAGGAGTGGAAATGTGCCAAATAGAGATAACATGCCAGGGGAGTTGGTTTACCTATAATTGTCATTATAAGGAGTAACGTTACAGTGTAACTTTATAATAAAGTAGTAATAGCTGCCTCTGAAGTCTGGTTGAGGCTAGAAAAATAGGAACATTTAGTCAAACGGAGAATACATTAATTTCCCAAAGGAGATTTGGCCACCATGTTTTACTTTGCCATCACGGGGGAAAAAGCTGTACCCATTTTTGACGAATTTTACTATCCACAACAAATCCCCTTTGGAAAGCCTAGCGAAGCCTTCGTACAGTCCCCCTTTATCTAGTGGTCTGCGCCATACGGCCTCTCAATGAATGTTTGAACTGGGTCATACCAACAAAGAAGGGGAGGCGGCCGTTGCCCTGTATGCAAACATCCCAGAGGACAACAGGATATCGCGTGTCACAAGCGGAAACGGCCGGTCAGCCCTTGTTTTCTGAACACAACAACAAGAGAACACTCGTGACTCTCTCAGTAAACAAGGCCTCAACACTTAGGTAAGACTGTCTGATTCTTTCTCCAACTTTGCTTTAGTAAATTCTCAGTCTTGATTTGTATCTTAAGAGTGGAAGTGTGTGTGTTTCAACCGTTAGGGTTAAACACATGATACTTTGGTAGCCATTTTGGGCCATTAGAACATTCACCAAACATGACGACACAAGCATGTGGTGTCCCTACCCGGCCAAGGTTGTGTTCAAACCGCCATCATAAGAACATAGATAGTCGGTTGGATGTCACCGTTTTGGTAAATGTTTCTAGAACTTACTAGTATGTTAAGTTATCATGATCACAGGTCAACAAATTCTGGTATTGCATAATATAATCTGTTTGATGTTTAGGTCATAGTCCACTATTCATAGGTAGAAACCTTCGATCATGAGCAAACATAACGTTATAACTAGCTCGCTGAGGAGAGGGGAGGCTAACAGTTAGGCTGAAAAATTTAGCCAAATAGGCAAGGAGATTATAGCCACCGTTTAGGACTTAATCTTGGCGAATTATTTCCATTTTGTACCTCCGTAGGAAGGCCTAGTGCCTAGTAGTGGAGGTTAAAAAGGGGTGGGGCGTGGGCTTGGCTCAGGACCTCCAATGATTCGGTTAACAGGTCAGGTTGTATTTTTGTAGCAGTACTCTAGGCCAGCTAGGCTTGACTACCCTTCATTGTTTGTTGCTGTAATGTTATCTCTAGCATTCTTTGCACCACGTCACTGCACGACCAGTTGCACGTTCAAACTTAGAGTCGATCAAACGGTTAATACATGAGACGTGGTTTCTCTTGCACGCTTTTAATATCTGTGTCCAGATAGGACCGTTTTTCAACGCCCCCCTCCCCCACTAGAGTTCGACTGACCGGCGACCTTAGCGTGACTGTTTGCCGGTGTCACTCGAAGGTCAACAATATGGCTTCTAACTGTTTAATACGGTTGCTGGGTGGTAAAATCGCCAGGTATTTCTGGCCCTTGTCGATGTTAGGGTGTGGTGCCAGAAAACGTGCGCCCCGAGTGGATTGATATGACGAGAATTTGCATAATCTGTTCGGACGTTGACATCATGTTGTAAATGTAAGGACTGTTCCATCTGAAAGGTTGTGGAGGGGTGCTCAGGCAAATTGATTTATTCATTTCCTTTTCATTTCGATCACTTTGTTGTTAAAAAAAATTTAGTAGTCATAAAAAACACTTCGTGTTTCAAAATGTAGAAGTTAAAACAACGTTATAGAGTTGTTACACGGATATGTTACCCCCTACAACCCCACTTGGTATCTTCCTTAAGGTTCGAAAATAGGGCTCTTGTTGTATTTATGGTCCATAAAGGTCATTTGAGGCAACGTTTACATAGCATAAGGTCATATAACAGTTAAGGAAGGGTCGTGCATGTTATACATACTACGATCAAATACTTGTTCCAGTGCCAAAATTGGACGATTCGAATTCTTGTACTGAATCGTGGTATGAGAAATGACAGTCAGTGGACAAAGGATCCTATATTCCGAAGTGGACGGTGAAAACCAGTTACTAAAGGCCCTTTTTAAAACCCATTGCTTTAACTGAAGAAATTATTGACTTTTTTAAAAAACTATGTTCATTGATATGTCTAAATAATACAATGTGACCTTGGGTTCACGAACAATGGAACAGCTGTCACACATCCGCATTTCTCGGTAACAAATGGCGGGAATGAGGTCACCGAACACGCTAGACTCACCTGTTCTCTTGTCGACCAATCGGCGCCGAGTACCAGACATTACGTCAGGTACAGGGAAACTGTCTGTTTTCTATCTGACAGAAACATAAGTACAACCGTCCTACGATCGTATGTTTGTCCAACACAAAGTCCAAATGCGTTCTAGAACATAGACGTTTGTTTGCTCCATTGTCGTAACTGTTACGTACCGCCATGTACGTATAGAGGTAGTTGGTGTGTTCCAGGAATATCTGTCAGTATAAGCAGCTGTGTTACCTGTTCTGGAGGATTGCGTGTTAGAAAAGGTAGATAATTTTACGATTTTTATTTCCAATATTTACGTGGAGATGACCGGCTGCTTTTGTCAGTTTTGGTAATGTTAAGGGTGTCAACACGATAACTCAAGAATGCTAAGATTGATTGTCGTCATGTTTGCAAGGTGGGCAAGTTTCAAAATGATTATATTTTTGGCCCCCCTAACTGCTTGTTATGGTACTACAGTGGAACTTCCGGTTTTGATGTCTCGTGATCTGAACATGCTAGGGACACGACTCTTGGTTGGTTGATAGCTTTTGGGCTCGGGCAGAAGTGACGAACGTTGGGCCCCCCAGCAGCTTGTTCTGGAACTACAGGGGCGTTTGTTTGAACATCTTTCTTTTTTATGTCAATTTTTCCCCCTTAGGTTCTGGAAGGCAACAAACAAACCGTTCAACATGGCCTTGACGTCGGGGATGGATATCCCGTACTACGCGACGGTGTTCGGGTCCCTGGCGGTGTTCCTGCTCATGTACCGACTGCTCAGTCCCTGGATCCTGCGCAGAATGTTCCCGTCCTACTACACCGCACAGCCCGACAGTGCCAAGCCACAGCTACACGAAGCGTAAGGACGTCGACCTTGTTGAAGTTTACAATTTTAACATTTTACAATAATTTGTTTTACAGTTTGTATTTCAACAATTTTAAAATTTCTGATTTTTTTTCGTCGCATTCTTTTTATTCGCCAATTTGCTGAAAATATACAACATTTAAAACGTCAATCAATGACAATGTGCAATCGATAATTGTACTTGACAAGGTTTTTGTAACATGATGACAATGAGCGTCGATGGATTATGAATAATTTGTTAGCAAGAATGTATAAAAAAAAGCAAAATACCTGACAAGTTTAGATTATCCTATTAAATAAATCATTATCTGTTTACATTTTCAGAACGATGGCTGCATGCTCCTCAATAGTAGTGGGCATCTGGGCATGCTCTGTCTACTTTTTGAACGATAACGTCAAAGGAAACCTCATAAGGTAATACGCTACTTTGTTTTGTACTCCGTGTTCTTACTTCTCCCGTTGCCAGTTTTATACCAATTTTGTAAGATGACTCTAAACGTCGAATTTTGAACAGTATGGCGACGTCATATATTTTTGTAGGCTGTATACCAATATATCACCAATACTCCCACAGAATGTAATATCAGTACTGTAAAAGTGTATTTTAATGCTGCCGCACCCGGCCATGTGTATTTTAGGTACGACGCCCCCAGTGTCAGATACAACTGTGCAATCTTCTTGGGTTACGCCATGGCAGGTAAAGTTTCGTTCATTCTCTCCTTATATAAAATTTAGGGCGATTTTTGCGCGCTGACCTAATACATCTGACGTAAACGTTGAAAAATATCCCATAGAGAGTTTGTTGATTCGTGTCTTTTTTTTATATTTGATAATTTAATGTTTTAGAGACCTCCACGTGAGTGTAAAATGGCAACGTAACTGACAACATCAGTTATGATTTTGACATACATACGAACGTAACATTATCAAACATACGTGCTGTGTGTCCATCCACAGACTCCTCCCTGATGGCGATACACCCGCAGACAGGCGGAGTCCTGTACCACATACACCACGCCGTATCACTCTTCGTCGGTTATGTGGGAGTTGTAAGTGGCCGCTTGCCGTTGTCGTTTCTTGCTTGAAGTCTACATATTATATATAGCATTTTGATCCTATCAGCCTTGTTTCTGACGTTCTGAAGTTCTTATAGCATGCTTATTGTTTATCCCCGCAGTTCTACAGTTGTTTCCCCTACCATACCAACATAGGCATGATGATGGAACTCTCCAACCCTTTCCTAAACCTCAGGTAAAGTCGTCTCCCATATACATGCACCCACGTTACTTTTACATGTATTATTATTATTCTAGGTACCTTAACTGTGCAGGGTAAATTTCTTCCCTGAACGGTGGTTTCTTATTTTTCTGCAAATAAAAATTGCCTACATTTTATTTTGTCATATTTTTTAAAATTTTTTTTTCTTGTCTTGCTGTTACAGAAGATATGTTGTTGATTCTTTCATTAATTCATTTCGCTTGACTTTGCAGGTATATCCACAATGACCTAAAATACCCCACAAAATCCCTGTCGTACTTTTGGAACGGGGCCGCGTTTTTACTGACCTTCTTCCTGGTCCGTGTGGTGTCCATGGGGGGATACTGGTACAACATGAGCCTCGCTGCCAGAGAGGTACGTCCCATTTACTCCAAATATGGTGTATTTGCACTCACGTGACTGTGACGTCATGTGTCGTTCGCCATGTTGGAGGGTTATAGTTGCGTGTAAAATTATGTGTCTTTTTCGTGCTCATGACTGTATTATTTTATGTCTTTTATGCCTTTGCTGGAATGGTAACAAAAAATTCTTTTGTTGTTATTCCAGGATGATTTTTACCATCTCCAGATCCCAGTCTATATTTGCTACCTCGGCGGCGGGGTTGTTTTTACGTCGCTGAACGCCTACTGGTTCTCCCAGCTGTGTAAGGAAGCGTACAGGGTATTCACGGCCAAGAAGGACGACTGAGTGATACGTTTTTGATCTTCTGCAGGGAATATCGTCATCACATTGAAGCCATTTTAAGAATTTGGTAGTAGAATCATTCCATGTCTAAGATACGTAATTTTCAAGCAGATGCAAAGATCGGCATATCTTACACGTATTTTTGCAATTTGCGATAGTGAGCATTTTCCTCTTTTCGCCTCCTCCCAAACTGATGCACACGTGTAGGATAAGACAATCCCTATATCTGCTTAAAGATTAATTTATACGGGCGGCCATAGATAAAGTATAGCGAGTTTGTTGAGTGCCGATGTGCCGTTGCCTTATCAAAGTAAGATGGAATTTTGTTCGGCAAATCATTGTGTGAACAAACACTAAGCAAGCAAGGTGAATCTCAGACTAGCTTTGGTAGTGTGCTCTTCGAATACTTGGGGTGACTGAGGTACGTAGTAAATGCGTGTAATAGTGACACGAATAATGGATCCAAGCTTCCAGCTTTTACAAGTGCTTCCTCAATATGCTGCATTTGCCAGGGTTTGAAGTAAATAATGATAATAATGATCTTAGAAATGATAATCTTTTAGTCCATTTACATTGATATTTTGATATTTTATGTGGTTCATGTTACTGCCTTTTCGTCAAAATGTTTTGACACTAAATCATTTCGTGAGCAGCATATCCCCTACCTCATTTTCACAAAAATCCTGTTTTGCTGCTATGTATGTGGTCATCCATTTATGATAATAACTTCTCATTACAAGGTGCGCGTTTTACCAAATATTACGACCAGGCACGGGTTATCTTACCTTACCAAATACCCAGCTTTCATTTAAACGTAGTTCAGACATCTATAAGTTCAGATATATTTAAAATCAATGCATTAAAAAAACTATGACATTTCATACACTGTTATTTATCGTTGATGTTAATTGTGAACTTTTAATTGCCAATTGAATTATCAAAAATGTAAATCCGAGCAAGTGCCGTCTTCCAACTTTGCACACTGCTATTATATTATTTTTAACTGTGAAAATAATTTCCCTTTAGTTAATTTTAGGGGATCCACGAACATACAAACGAATATTTAAGATGCTACGAATATATTTATATGTTGTCGTTTGATTTTCTATGAGAAATGTAAATTGTATATAAGTTTTGCACTGTACGTTTGGACATCTTACAACAGCTAGCTACGTGTATAGCTTAAGGAATTAAATACAAAGGATTTGATTGAACAATGAATTTACAATAAAGCATTTCATGAACACCATGTACGTGTACACAACATGATCTATTTGATAGTCCATTGATGATAGTCTCACTGGGTCTCTCACTAGAATTTCATAAAATAGACAAAAGTTTCTTTTGTTTGTAAAGCTTGAGTTTGTAACAATCCTGATTCATACTTACTTTGGACCTGATAAAATCTTACTAAATAAAATATGTGCGGTGACTTTGGCGGATAGCATACAATTGACTTGCCTGAGGTAGCGTTGTGCTTATACTGAATATCTCTTCACACTTTGAACTCAAAAGGAATGGAAAAGAGTAGCATCTATAACTACTTGATATATGTACATAATATTATTTACTGATACATATTTTAAAAGATCGATGCCTAGCAGCGTGACACAAATGCTAACGAACTACAGTGACCTTCGAAAGGAGAATTTGAAGTCTGTCTCATGACTTCACCACCTTCTATACAAGCTAGTGTACATACAACATATAATATACAAACTGATAGGCTACTAGTACTAAGCCAGCCCAGGCGCGCACACATACATACATACACACACATACACGCTACACACTTTACCCTTGATGGGGTTATATGGGTGTTAACTATGATTATGACGATCCTTGAGAATTTTTCTTGCCCCTAGTAGAATCTTGACGAACCAGAAGATGTTCATAACGTTGAATATGGGCATGAGAACCAAACCAGTCAGAATAATCGCAACTTCTTGTTGGAAGAGCGTTCTTGAAGCGTTTACGGCCACGTGGTACCAGAATAGGGGAATGGTGACGATCCGAGCGAGAAAGAAGGCTGCGGTCCACACGACACTGTTGATCATGTACAGACTGGACTTCTTGTAGCCCATAACATCAAGTATAACCCTGTACACAAAGACAGTGAGAGACGGTGTCACTACAAAAGTGATGACAATAACTAAGCGTTACGTTGGAAGGCCCACATGTAAAGAAAATCAAAGCCAATTTATATGAATGAATGTTTATTTACGTGTCATTACGACCATACGTCGCCCAGCCCATATGGGCTTATACGACACCGACAATTATAAAATCATAACAACTCAAAAGGTACGGACGGTCCGAATCAGATATAACATAAATTATAATTACTACATGGAATGAATCTTATACCTTCCGATTATATCGTAGAGAATTTAAAAAAACACATTCATCATCCTCTATAGCCCACCGTAAGTCTTTTCCTTAGCCCTTATAAAATTGTAAGTTAGAACGATGTGTACCTGAGGTTCAGCATTGGGTTGGAAATCTCCATCAGCAGATAAAGATTGATGAAGTACGGGAAAACCGGGTAGGTCTAAAAAGAATAGATCATCACATAGTATCGGTTAAAACGTCTTGATCATAATTGTGAAACATGTCGTAATGCATCAGCAATAGAAAAGGTACCATGCTTAACGCGAAGGATTATTACTGCGTTATTTTTAACGCGTTACTCAAAACGCATAATAGTGTGAAAGTAGCCTCTACCAGGCTTCGGGAGCGGCAAACTGTACTCTTTATTGCCGCTTCTGAAGCCTGGAAGAACCCAGTAGGAAAGGTGTTTTGAACAACGTTGGGCGTAAAAAAAACCCAATGCCACTTACCAGCCCAGCATAGCCGCTGAAGAGACCCGCAGCGTGGTGGAGCAAGAGGTCATTGACCCCTGTAAATTCCGGCGTTAGCAAAAGCAGGAGAGTGTCTATGGAAGGCAAAGATAAGCCATTGTTACACCAAGAAAGCAACAACGGGTAAGAATAAAACTACGAAAGATATACTAAGTACAATTCTTTACCATAGTGATGTCACCGTAGGTTACGAGTATACGACATCAAAAACGTCCATTTTTCTTCCGTTTCGATCTCGGCAAGTTGTGACGGCATTTGAAGTCTTACCTGCTATGGTATAACCTAAAAAGATGCCGACGTTGTGTCGAAGTAAGAAACAGTCATATCTGGAAGCAAAGAAAATGCAATATTGTTTATAGTTCAAGTTCAATATGTTATACTATATGGTATAATACCTAGCTGTTATACACTTAAATAATAAATGGCTTACTCCAAACTTTTATGAATAATCAATCATGACGTTATACGGTTATTGATATCTTTAACGACGTGTTCTCATATCTTACCGAACATGGTCTGGCCCGATGTCCGACCGGAAGAAAAAAATATACCCTGAGATTGTCCCTTCCACCAGGGCTGCACATAACGAGGCCGCGCTGTAAAGTAACCAATAAGCGTATTAAACTAGGGATATAATATCTACAAGGTTAATGTATAATATTTATCTTCACGTGGTCTAGCCAGTCAGTTGCTCTGTTTAGTTTTACTCAAACACATTCATGTAAATGTGGTGACCAGCCCCTCAAACTCACATCACTTGGTACATAATGTAACCCAACTCCATAAGGGGTCCCCCTCAGCATCAATTACCATGGTGACAGCCGTCTGGTCCAGGTCATTGACCTTATGTGTTAAAAGAAGAAGATGAAACAAAGCGAAAACAATATATTTTCCTTCTGCAAAGGCAAACACAATAACCGTTTAAACAAGGACTTGTTTTAAACGAGCCCAACCCAAGGACGTCGACCACGTACCCTGTCCTTGGCCCCTTATCAGTAAAAGAAAGTACACAAACTGCCAACCCGCCCATTGTAACAGCTGGCCTGGTGGAGAAATACGACAATAGTGCGGCAAGGGGAGTACAAACACTTCACCGTAGTGTAGCATGAAAACCAATACAGGACATGGTTGGAAAGCTAGGTTTAGACTTCTGCTTATTTTTGGCGTGTTTTCAGACGTTTACGTCTGACTTTCTTTTTTTTTTTTTTTACTTTGTAATTTTTTTATGGGTGGCGCATTTGATACTTTCTTGCCAATTTCAAGCGATCGTGACTGTATTGCAGCCACTAAGCTGCCTCAAAAAAGTCAAATGAATGACAGACAACAATTTCACAGTGTCGACTTAATATGATGACTTTGTTATATGTTGTATAAAGAAAATGAATAAAGTGCACTGCGCGGTTTGAAGTATTACGTGTATGTAGTAAAACCAACTCTCACAATATAGTGAAGGGTCAGAACCATTCAAAATACTATAGTTTATAACGTTATGCTTGAGTAAACGTTGTAAGGTGGTCGTTGCAACGCACTCTACGTTCAGTACTAGCTGCTGCGTGTTTGCGTGCGTGCTAAGCTTCATACGCAAAAGGAGGGTTATACCGGCAATACAGATACGAAAATGAACAAAATATTCTCCCACCATTTCTGGATCTTTTTCCGCTCGCCCACAGGTAGACTGTTGTACCGCCTTGAGACAATGGACCTGTCCAGAATCGCCGGCACCAGCGCGAAAACCAGCCATGTCCCAACCGCCGATACAAACACCGTGATCCAGTACGGTGCGTCAGATCCTGTAGACAGCATCTTTTACTAAAAAGGCTGTGTGAAACCTCTATCCAGGCTCATTCACAATGGAAAAAGCATCGAAGGAAGCCTGAAGGACCCAGGTCCTTGGCGATCGGTACACACTGGCGCCCCCCTCCCCACTTGACACTGGTGTACGTGCGGCTCGCGTTACACTATATGCAAATCAGATAGCGGTGACCACAGCTGCGCTATGTCGCGTTCAGTCTATGATAGATACAGTATTCATCTGGGAGAGAGCCATGTTTTGATTCAACTCTGCAGCATTTTCAGGACTATAAACCCGTTTGAGGTCATGACTTTTGACCCTCCGATCAAACCTGATGAACCAGTTCTTGTATATGTATGTCCTAGTACATTTGCACGGCTCCCATAGAAACCGGTACAGCTCCCTTGCTTTTTATATCAAATCGCTAGGTGTCGCCATGAAGTCATAATTTGAAAATGCAAAACTGAGACTATTAAGTCTACAGTGCGAAGAACACATGGTCCTATTTGGTAGTGTTTACAGCCTAATACATGTTATATTCTCTTGTATGCATAATAGAGATGGTACAAAATTGTAGAAAAAATTGCAACGTGTATCCTGATAGCATCTTTTGACATGGGGCTGTCGTCAATACAAAATAGATTTGTTTTATTATGTTCACCACGTCATCAAAAATATTGTATTGAAAGATGGTACTAAAATGTCAATTAAGTCACAACGAGATACTTATAACTTGATTTGTCAGTGATTCAAAATTGATTTTTTAAAAATTAACATAAAATCTTTGAAATTCGATGCTGAAACATTCAAACCATACTGATTTCCGTTGAATTAAACACACGTGTATGACGAGAGTGGAGCATTCAAATGTTGAACCCGGCTTATAAGGTTGTTGCTCTCACGTTTTGTTCTACACAGCCGCAAAACTTGTTCTTCTAGCCGCGCCCATGATCTAACCTTTGCTCGTATGACGCGTTGGGCTTTTTATCCTCGCTATTCATGCAGACTGCACGATCATTTCCACTAGCTGGCCGCAAGACTTCAATCTACAACAGTTCCTTGCCTGGATTCCCCCCTCGGATTGTGTCTGTTAAGGTATGAGACAAAACCGTGTTTACATTTAGATTGTTACAGAACTTTTCAAGTCTTTTGTTGAAATGGTTTGACTTGAATCGTGGTCGAATCTCGGCTTCTCTGGTGTACCAACTTAACAAGTTTCCAGCTCAATGCTTTCGATCATTGTCAGCAGAGTAGACTTGTGATTTGCCTCGCCTTGTTTGGTCTTACCCTATCCCTTACAGTGCACATGGTGTTTGGAATGCTACTATAAGGGATAGTACAGTGTTTTTAGCGTTGGAGTTATGATAAAATGTCTCAATAACCGATACATATGCCCCCCTTCATGGCAATCATTGGCTGTTACGTAACTACTTTGACATGTCGAGTTTGCTAATTTTTTGTCTTTTGTTGCTCTAGCGTTGACAAAATTTTATAGTTCAAGATCTGATCACCTGCGAAATTTAGTTGTTACTACTTACGTTGCCAAAGGATGGTCTAATGATACAAAAATGTATACCTATTAACAATATGGCGACCCCCACCCCTAGAATGTAAGCAATGTGAAAAATGCAGTGTTCCTAAAAAGGAGCCCTTCCGTTTAATTACCCCCATTACGTGACTGTTGTGAAAGACGCGCAGCGTTTAAATCTATTACTGAGCGGGGTCACCGAGTGATGACACGGGTCACGGCGCATGTATTGTAGAGGCTACTCTCCAAACAGATGTTGAAGAATCGGTTTATTTTTTGACATATTCTAAACGTTTTTATCGTGCTTTCTTTTTTGTACAGCTGGTATCATTTTTAACGCAAATGGATACTGCCCTGTCCACTTTGATACTGTCTTCCTTCTGTCTTGCAGCCACTAAAATCTGCGTTGAGATTAGTAGATGGCGCACTAGAATAGATAGAAACATGTGAATTCTACTTTTCCCTTTTTTCTCGCCCAGTCGATAGCATTTAGTACATTTTGACCAGTCCCTCGCGAATGACTTGACGGGAATTACCATGTTCGTCAAGATGATTCTTGACCTGTGAATCAGACCAAGGCCACATAATTTTCAAAATTACTGACGTATTTCACATCAAGTCATTCACATGGCACGGCTGTTACAGGGCATGACCTGGTTTCTCGCACCTCGTTGCACCATACTTCCTGTCTTTTGACGTTTCGTGCGCTCGTCCTATGCGTACGTAGTTTTTTTTATACCGTCGGGTTTTTGCCCACGTGTAAAAATGGAGTTTTTTGACGTACGACCAAATTGCGTACATCGCCTAGCTAAAGAGTTTAAACGTCACATGGTGATTACTAGCAGAAACGAACACACTTTTGGCTTTCCAGCCAGTGCTCGTAACCTGTTATTTGTGTCAATTTAATGGAAGGAAATCACCCTCTTTGTTAAGACACCCACACTGACCACAGATAGTGGCGAAGGCCGTTCTCAGCGACCACCTGTTTTAAAAAGTCTACACCGGAAACGGAAGCAGAATCACGTCACGAAGTGTACTGTAATTAAAACTACATTGCAGCAACGTAAGCGATTACAATTAAGATTACATCATGGAGGTAATTAAGATCCTAATGACGTCAACTTTACGCCTTACAGATCCCAAGGACTGTGTTTTTAAGACCACCCCTCCCCCTCATCATTTCCAAGTGAGATATTGGGATAGCTGGAAACATGCCGTCGAGAACAAGGGTACAATACGATGGTGGAGTCTTTAGGAAAACAACAATACCTAAACATTCACAAAGGTAAGACATCTTCAACACCTTGTTCAATACATATTACTTATACATATAACATCTGTGTCCACAATATCACCAGGGTCCATAATATCGCCACCTTGAGAAATAGTGTGCTTAAAGATATTTTTACTGTAACATACTATTGGTATGCACTCCTTCACACATCAAATGTACATACCTAGGGTATGTTGCAGTAAAATATCTTTAAGCACACTTTTTCTCAAGGTGGCGATATTATGGACCCTGGTGATATTATGGATACAGATGTTAACCTTACCCCGCATGATCTTGCTACACCTTTGAAAGTGTTGACAAAACATACCTGCAACACGTAACGTTAACCTTACGCACATTAACCGAACGGACGTTGTTACTTCTGAATCTAAACTAATTAACATCTAATGATCATACAGCCTTCTACAGAATGGTTTCGTGCATTAGAATAGGATTTCAGATAAGATCGTTTCTATTGATAACAAAGTTTACTACAATTTAATACAGTGGTCTGTTGTGTAGTGTTGTGTAAGTATGCAAAGTATTGTGTCTAGTAATGACGAACGATAGAATCACAAAGGAAACATTATGGGCGTTGTCAACTGGACATAAAAACGCCTTTTCCTGTCGTCACTTGGGGGATTATTAGAGCTGCCAATTAAGTACTTCCTTTTTTGGTGAAAATATCAGCTATGCATACCTGTGGTATGAAAACCTTAGCAACAATTCACTCACAAAAACCGAGATATTTCTTTCTCTTCTCATCTTTTGATGTACAAAAAAATTGTTGTAACTTATTCATAAAGTCATTGCACACCTAAGCAGTGTTATTTTGAGGTTTCCGTGAGAAGCATTGTGCACGTGTTTTCAGTAACGCCGCCCCCGGGCAAATGGCGGCCGGTTCCACCCTATCGAACACCCTATCCCACCATGCCTCGCGCGGCGCACCTTTTTGTTGGGACCGTGTATGAATGGTTGCGCAGTCAGGTGTTCTGGACTGGCGGGGCTACAACAGGGAAACGATGGAAAAAATACGCCTGTAGGGCGAAAGTTTCTGTACTTTATGTTTGATCGTGCGAACGGATTTATCAACTGAACGTCTACAATTTTTCTACGCAGCTATAGGTTGGCTCCACCAAGGGCATTGCAGTCATACAGAGACGTACAATATAACCAGGGACCACCGACAGGAGTGGACAATATGGCGTCGAGTGAGTATCCTTATAGTATCTTCTTTTGTGTACTATCTTGTCAGTTGTGGTATTTTTCCAACCGCATTCGCATTTAAGTTTCACACACAACACGCTTCACCATAATGATGGCATCTTGCTAGTTGTCTTCGTCAATTTTTCAGATCTTTTTAGATGGTCATTGATGTAAAGAATACGGAAATTGTGCTTCTGAAAAACCTCATCGTTTCTGAGTTAGAAAAGAGTAATCTCTTTATGTATTCTAAAATAAAAGCTTTGCTTAAACCTAGAATTGGTAACCCATATCCTTTGAAAGACTTTACGTTTTGTTTCTTGAGACGTAGTCCCAATAATAAGAACACACCTGTAGACAAAGAAACCCCCCTAGGAAACGTCTGGACTAGTTTCTGTTGGTTTTGCATGACTTCACACAGCGACTAACAGTCCGTTACACCCCTCATAATACAGACAAACTGTTGATGTTGTTATTGCAAAAGAACAATGCAAATTTCTAGACCATATGGTATTAACCAGGGTCTCTTCCTTCTCTGTTTCGCCGCCATGTTTAATGGCTCGTTCGGAATGTTCTCGGTGGTGACCTCTCCTCCAGGGAGGTCAATCTTCAAGGCCGAACTTCCCTCACCCTCACGTATCCAGAAAACATGATACAGTTTTTCTTTGACATCATCAGCCAATGAGTCCCCTGTGTATATTTTGCCATCCATTCATAAGCCAGGTGTCAGAAAGATAGATTTGAAAACGATCTGAGTATGCTGGTACTAGCGAATATCGCATGCAGCTTTAAATTTTCCTCATTACGTCGGCCTTCAAGTGTTCTTGGTTTAATTTTACGCGACTACGGATGCGACTAAGATTTTCAGACATGGCGTCCTGTTTTGTGAGGCCTGTCCCATGCCCGTGAGAAAAAGCTTTGAGGTTATGCAGCGATTTAAATGAATGGCTATGATTGTTGTAGCGTAGGCCGTCTTACCAGGCAGCAATGCGGTCCGACCGGTCATATGATACAGACCCGAAGACCCCCCAGGTGATGCCACTACTGCCTAATTAACGTTAGGTGTTCTTTGTCATCAGGCTTTTTATCTCTGTTAGTGACAAGATCCTAATGAACAAAGATTGCAGACGCTATAGCTACATAACGATAGCAATTTCCCCAAATCTTACTCAAGATCATTTTCGTGTCCCTGGCTTAAATCTTTAGAATTCCCCTACCATTTCATATAAACACACGTTAAAAATCCCACCACACGTATCGAAAAGAGAAGGGGGTCTTCTCAATGTGAATGGTTTAAACCTTACAGTCTGGTCTCAGGTTTGACATCTTGAAGAGGTGATAGTCCCCTGTTATCTCAATCCTTCCACAAATGTGGTAAATCTTTTAAAAATATAGATGTACGTTTCTGAGCTAAAAGAATTCGTACCAAAAGAAAGATGATGCCCAACCTGCTCGAAATAATGCGGGAATGGTTTTGCATTGTAGAACAGAGTATTGTCTCCTCAATAAAAATGGTGTTCATAATTCATAAGGCCAATATTCGGTTATATCCATGTTCCTTTACATACAGGTCGGTAGAGTCAGGTAAAATGGGTCATCAGAAAGTAGTTGATGTCATAAAATTACTAGTATTCAATATTGCAGCTTAGTCATTTCATTTTATTATGTATGCCTGCTGAATGGAATATACACTCTTTATTTGCACAGAAAATTATAGCGACTTATATCACTAACAAAACTAGTGGAAACAAGTTAATTAAGCTACGTACAGCTACAGGTATATTAATAAAATTTGTATCCTTTTAGCCAGCTAACTCATATGGCATACCATATACTATTCCGTCTATTTGGCAAATTTGGGGCAAATTCTACTATTTTTCGCAACCGGAGAAGCCTGCTAGCGGCTAGCTACCAAAAGCATGTAGACGAATGAACGTATTCCGTTATGGGGACTTGAACTGTGTACGTACAGTAGCCAACACAGTGTCTTGACTCCGAAGAGATCTGCTTGGAGATAAATATAAAGTTTCCCGGTTGGCTTTGATCCAAAGGCCTGGAGACGAAAGTGTAGCGTTATGGGGACTTGAGCTGCTCACGTTCCGTAGCGGCGATGGGCTAGTCTCCACCAGACTCCTTTTGCAGGCTGATAAATAGTAGAAATCGGCCTAAAAAGGAATAAGTATCATGGGCAGGGGAGGCAAGCTGGATATTCTATGGCGGCCATCTCCTCTGCCCATGATATTCCCTTTTTAGGCCAATTTCTAATATTCATCAGCCTGCAAAAGGAGTCTGGTGGAGACTAGCGAAGGGCGACCTTTGCAGGCGTGCCTCTGCCTTTGTTGTGGTCTCGGAGCGCTCCAGCTGAGTTTATTTGTGTGTTGACCCCTGGATTCTTCTCGTGGCAACACCGAGGCGTCTCCCCTCGGGCGTTGTAACATCGCCATTGTGGGAATGCCAGGCACTTGGCTGTCGGATGAGCCCCCATTGTCAACAACACCCAACAGTCCCACCATTTGGCACGAATAACTCATCTTGTAAACAAAGCGAGAGATGGAAAGATATGATCGCCAATGTAATATTTGACCTGATAGAAAAAGATGTCAGTAAAATGCTGTTGAAATATCTACTATGAGAGAGAAATGTGTCTGATATATATTTCCCCCTTGCCAAAGTCCTTCCATGTTTGAGGTTGCCTACGCCCCATTGTCAACAACATCCCTCGGTCCAACCATTTGGCACTCATCTTGTAAACAAAGAGAGAGATGGAAAGATATCCCAGCCAGTGTAACACTCAAACTGGTAGCAAAATATGCCATTAAATGTCAAAATACCTACCATGAAAGATAAACGTGTTTTATATATATTCATTCCCTGCCAAAGTGATGATTAACTCCGTCCTCACATGTTTGGGGTTGCCTGAAGCTCCTCACAGGTGGTGAGCGGGCGGCCCGCCTTTGTTGTTCAAAATAGCTTTAAAAATACCTGGGGATTCAAAGAGTCAAAATACCTGAATACAACTGTTGACACTTAAAAGAGCAGCACCCTTGTAAGCTGGGGACTAACCCTGTTTTAATTAAAGATTTATGGCTCTATATATGTTTTACTTTAGCCTTGTCTCTTTGAAACCTTGGCCAGACCAGATTCAGATGGATGTCCCTGTTGTTGCCGTGTCTTCAATGTCGGTAGGACACCTGCAAACATTCATACTAAATTCTCAATACCCGTATTCAAATTACAAGGATTTAGCATACGAATCGGTGTACAAAATGTCAAATGAAACGTTAGGAGATAAATACAGGGTCTGTTCAGTTAATGAAGCTTGTACTTTTCCTGTTCCGGTAAACTGAGTGTCTGACAGAGAATTAGGCTCCTTTTTGTTGTGTCACCAAGGCCGTCAGAGACAAGAAGTTATCATCACAATTTCGCATATTACGTGGCAAGGTTACAGTGTTGTCCCTACACATGGTCATTTGTGACTTCAGGGTCTTAAATGTCCTACTTGTCAGTCATTCGACGGACACCAGTTGATGGAGCTTTCATAATCACTTGAGCTCAATCACATACGTGACTTCGTACAGTTGCCACAAACATAAGTCTGCTCTGGCGTTTGTGTCAACTGAAGGTCTGTGATATGTTGACTGTTTTTCGCAATTGTAGCGTATTCAGTCGCAAATATAATGTCCCAGCTGTCTGCATCCTGAAACCTTTTAAACCGACGTCTGTTATGCAGGGGTGCCAGAGTATACAGTGCAATTTTACTAGTAAAAATTGCACTGTATACTAATACCATTGTACTGTATTCCGTAAAATTGCACTGTATACTAATAAAATTGCACTGTATTCCGTAAAATTGTACTGTATTCCTTAAAATTGCACTGTATACTCAGGTACCCCTGTTACGTGTCAAAGAGGCGCACACAATGACAAGTTTATACTACTACAACCACTACTTTATCAAACGTTGATGCCAAATAAACATCATACAAAAGATGTACTGGTAAATCAACATGGATGACCTACAAGCATTGCACACTAGACTAACGTCACAATAGTCTCAAATATTTCATCCGCTGACGTGTATTGTATAAGGTCAAGGGTCAGTAGATGACGGCACGCTGTTTGTATCGTTGTCAGCACTCTTTGTGTGTGGATGTTTTGGAGATATGGTTCAGGCAAAAGCCTACTGACATGCAAGGAATTTCTCAATAAGTACAGTATCTGACTTGCATTAGCATTAGCATTAGTTGCAATAGCTATTCCAATTGAATCTACTTAGGACCTAAAATATGTTTTTGCCGAAGTCATAGGTTTTATTCGGTTTATTCAGTTCTTTTCTGGTGATATAGAAGCCTCTGACAATGATAAGAATTTTCTCAATTTGTTCACTTTATAGTGTTGGATTAGGAATTTCGATCTAAGCTACAGATTACTTAAAAGTATGTTTTGATAGAAATGTTATATCCACCTTTCAAAAAAGCAGGTCATGTGAAAGCTATTGGCAATGTTAAGAATTTGTCCATTTTGCCCACCATTTGATACCCATGCATTCGGAGGAATCTTGATCCAAAACACCGATGACCTGCAAAGTATGTTTATATAAAAATGGCGGACAGCTCCACATGGGATCCTATGCATGATGTACAATATGACTAATAAACTGGTGGACGTCCCAACTACTAAGTACCTAATAATAGCCCAGAATAGAACAAGAAATAGTCATGCCTTCAAGTACCAGGATTAAGGTGTTCAAGAATTCACTCTTTCCTAGAATTATCGAGTGGAACTCGCTGTCACCAAGTACAGTAGGGGCATTGTCATTAGATAGCTTTAAACAATGTCTAGAGTTAGATGTTCAAGGGTTTCGTGTAACAAGTCGTAATGTGTAATATAGCCAGCTGCCGCTGTGCCATGTGCCTGCGAAGCTGGTGTGTTACGCCGAAAGGCGGTTATACAGGCTATACAGATACAGAAGCTGGTGTGTTACGCCGAAAGGCTATACAGGCTATACAGATACGCATCAAGCATACATTTGAAACGTTTCCCAGAGGAGGTTTGCTTCGCGTGACACCAAAATCTAGCGAGAGATTTATCCAAACTGCCTACATTTGTACCATTGTTTGTACGATTGCCCCCGAGATTAGGATAGTCCCTCTTGGGTCTTAGAATGATGGCACCAGTATGTTCTGTTACATAATAACACAGTTCATAGAATAACGTTAAGCGTACCCTGATATTTTCAAACTTAAGAACACGAGTAAACCATGACCACTCATGAAATAACTTTATCATTCTAATGCACAGGATAATACAGTATAGCTTATGTGGTCATAATTCTACTACATTGCGTGAAATAACTGAATGGATCGATATTATTCACCATCATTACAAATTGATTCCATGTCGCCTTTATATTTTCCTGTTTCCGCATGTCATCGATTTTTCTTACTATGGTAAAGATTTGTGTAATAGTTTAATGAAAACTGACCAATTCAACCTTCCTGTCAGTCTGTGGTAACAAAATCTTCACCTCCTTCCCTTCACACCGGCCACTCTACTATATTCAGATACCTACGGACACACAGTTACAAGAAAACACTCACACACATACATGTAGTAATAGTAGTAGAAGTACTAATAGTAGTAGACACCCTTTCATCTTGAAGGATGATGGTGGCACTCGAGCTCTAGGTCTGGTGTTGTGGCCGTCTAGTGTGGCGCACACATACACACAGACAGCTGCAGACAGGCACACACACTCACACACACACACACACACACACACACACACACACACACACACACTGAAAACAGCGTCTCCATACAATGAGGCAATACGTTTTATTCCATTTCTTACAACTGGACATTTTCGTTTCCCAGTGTATAACGGGAGGCGTTGGGATGACAGGAATGGTGGAGACTGGATGACTGCAGGCCTGCCGGACACCAGGAGGATCGTGGAACTGGACGACGATAGGTGAGAAAATAAGGTCCCGTTCATACCAGGGTTAGCAGATCCTGCTCAGCTGAATCCTGTAAAACCCAGGGCTGCATGTACCCAACACGATAAATGCAGACCAAAAAATTCTAATTCTCGGTTGTCTTGTGACATAGATGCAGACCTGTACTTACTTCCAGTCTGTATGTAATGCTCAACAATTTTACGACTGAACAAATCCAGTATTCCCAACAACCTGTTTGTGTGTTGGGACATTAACCAGCCTTGACATCTGTCCACAATCTATGACAACACGGGCAAAAATACAGGGTCTGTCCAAGAAGAGGGCAACAGAAATGCCGCAATAACAACCAGCCTAAGGGAAGACCTCGTCCTGGAAGTCACGAGATTGGAACTCTCGTGATATAAGGGGATATGACATTACCTTTACTGTTACCATATCTGATCTCATTTATTTCCTTAGCCAGTACTACTGAAGATGGGTGCGGTTTCGTATAAAAAGCAATTACACATTATAATATGGTCAGGGCGTTCCCCTTTCTAGACGTTGGTAAACAACATCTTATCTTTTAGCATCTCCAAGCAGGTCTCTCGATGGCAAAATCGCAACAAACCAGCAGAGCATGGTCCCTGAGCCCAGAGCAGTATCCGATAGGCGTTTAGGCACTGTCCAAAATGCTTCGGTGAGCAATTGGATAGTGTCCTGCCTGTTGAATAATATTGTAATTAATCTCCAAGCAGATCTTACGGTGGGGGGGGGGGGTATCAAATGGCCAGTCTTTAACCATTTCGGTGGGGAAATGGCTATAGCTATAAGGTTGAAACCTCCTTGGTTACAGACCGGCCAATTTGATACTGTCTTTCCCCCACCGAAAGATCTGCTTGTAATTGTAATGTCATGCAGTTTGGTTACAATTTTGTAATCGAAGGATCTGCCTGTAGATTAATCCTCTTAGTCACCCAGCTAATGTCTTGTCCTGTGGGAATACTCTCCAGCCTGCTGTCTCACAGAGTGTTCGTGCCCGCTAAACCAGAAGATCCCCCTCCGCCACCACAAGAGCTGCAAACTGACCACAAAGAGTCCCCTGAACCCCCTAAGAGGTAGATTCGACAGAAAGCAATAAGAAAAGCCTGATGTTGCGGTTTCAGCACAAAGATATAAGACTGTGCAAACAGTAATAACGAACACGGCACATAAAGTCACGTATAAAATTCAACCACAACCTAGCATGGAGAATCATTGCCTGCCAACTGGTGACATCAATGTTACGAGAGGCATTTGTGCTCCCCGTTTCCACCTACATGAAATGTGTGCAATATCTAGCACCATATATGCAACACGTACTATTTTTACAGGCAGCACCAAATGCACTTCACCACTGCTGCATCTTGTCACGTGTAATGATAATGAATGTTACACCTCTGAAAATGTTAGATTAGAACTACACTGTACTCCACCATCATTCAAATGCACATTGGTGCCTCCTTCACCCTGCACATTGGTGTACTTACTCCCCCTGTTCTATCCTAAAGAGGTGTGGCTTACATGTACGTTGATTTCCGGCGGTGAGTGCTATCAATGATAACCATCACTTTTCCACATGTATCAACTCTGCACTATACTTCTGTATCTGTATCTGTATAAATGTTATAACTGCCCTTCGGCGTAACACACGAACTAAACACTAGCATTCAATCTGTCAGTGAATATGACACAAATGTATATGCTTCCTATTAAGGTGTTTGTACTCATGTGATCATTACGTAAGTATATTGCCAGCCATATTGGATGGTCCCACCTTGAAGTTGCTTTAAATTTTTGTACATTTGTATGTGAAAAAGACCAAAAGGAATTTTCCGCTGCATCGAAATGCTCCAGCATGTAGTATTTACTAAATACTCTGTCACGACCAGTGGATGAGTAGCTCAACTGCCCATTGAGTCCATCGAGCTAATCTGGTTCGAGACTACTTTTTAACACCTTATTGTACGCATTATCAGTTATACATACCACCTTCTCATCTTCAGACAATCTACCAGAAGTACGGACCGGCCCAGAGGTCCAGTCTACTCCTTCAGCACGCCGACCTACCCGGCCAACCATGACACAGACTCGGTGTACTCCCAGCCGAAGACACGCTACATCCAGCCGGCCTCGTCAACCTACGCTGCGAAGGATGACAGGAGCCTCGTCACATTCAACGGTCTCCCAAGTAAGGAGACTCCACAGTCATTACTTCCGGGTATCTAAGTATTGTTTTGGGTGTGGTTTGTAGGAGTGCTTGTTAGGGCTGAGTAGGTTGACAGCACGTGGATGGGGAATAGTGACAAGTCTAAAGGTAAGGAACAGGAAATGTGATGAACTTGAAGGTGTAAGAATGTGGCCGGGAGCCAGCAGAAATTAGAAGTGATGTGATACGTAAGCTAGATAATTGGAAAAACTCTAAGTACATGACATATACTGACAAATTTGTTGTTACAAAATTGATAACTGTGACAATCGATTGCTTACAAATTTCAAGAAATGAAATATCTTGTAAATGTAAGCAATGATGATATGTGTCACTATGTGATTGTATCAGAAAACCAAGTCATGACCAGTCGTTGTTTTTTCCAGCCACCATACTGAAGGCGAAGGTGATGTACCCTAACCAGGCCTTCGCGCAGGGGGAGGGCATCGGCAACGTGCCTGTCGGGAAGGAGGCTCAGTTCACTGTGGACACCACCAGGGCAGGGGATGCCGGGATAGACGTCGACATCCGGGGTAAGCGAGTCGTCAAGGTCACGACCAAGATGGCCGCCCACCTGTTCCTTGGAACACAACCATTCGAATCGTAGCTACTGACGTTCTATTGTACTTGCAACAATGCAGATATTGTAATTGATTGAAATATGGTGCATGTAATTGACAAAACGTATCAAATAAAAGGAAAGAAGTCCTGGCGTTTTAATTCTTCAAATCTGACGTATTCTTCATTGCAGGCCCAAGCGGAAGAAATGTGCCATGTCACGTGACCGGAGACGGTGTTTTCAGGTGCCGGTACACTCCAACAGAAGTGGGTAAGTCACAACTTCTTTACGTTTCGATGCCTATCAGACATTTCTCGTCGCTATGTGTGGCCAAAGTAGGTGATAGTGTTTACTGGTTGTGTAAAAGAAAACCCCAATATCCTATGTTCTACCAACCTGATATTTTCGTAATTTTCCAACAAATGGTTTGTAATTTTTTGCCATTGGAGTTTACCACATATATGTTATGCTTGCCGTTAAGCACACGTGAAGTAGGATCTCTTGAGGGATTTAATTTATTGCCGCGAAATACTTTTCATTTTGCCTTAGGAGCCCATCAGGTCGGCGTGAAGTTTGCGAACGAGCACATCCACGGCAGCCCGTACCAAGCCAACGTGTACGACTCCGGCCACGTCAAAGTCAAGGCGCCGGAGGTGGTGCAACTGGAGGATGAGGCGACAGTACAGGGTATGTCTTATACAATCTTACCTCATCTTTAACGTCACAATAACTAAGACCTAAGATACACGTTTTGGAATTTATCTGGGTTTAAACATTATGCCCTATTTGATGATATTGTATAATAATACGACGACGAGAAGAGAGGATAGAGTAAAGAAAAATAGAGTAAAGGAGAAAGCAAGAAAACAGAAGAGAGAAGATAAGAAAAAAGAGGGCGGGAGGTAGGGAAAAAAAGAAAGAGTATAAGATGAACTGGAATGCATATGATGCTGCTGGCTACTAGCTTATGTACATGTATGAAGAAATTTATGGGCCACACAACTCTAGTATTAAGGACGCCAAGTACTGTACTTCAAAATCACTCTATATAACATTTTACGCATCTATGAGATTTAGTTTTTTGAGTTTCAGATTATGATCATAAAGGTGTCCTGCTTTCCCTTAACCCTCCCTCCCCACAGTTAACGCAGAGGCGGCAGGAAGAGGCAGGCTGGAGGCGGAAGTCCTGACGTCGGGCCACAGGGTGCCCTGCAGGGTTCTGGAGGAGCCGAATATGAAATACCAGATTAAGTTCGTTCCCAAGGTCTGCATGCCGCACGAGGTCAAGATCAAGTACAACGAGGCGCTTCTGCCCGGTAAACAACGTCAGAGTGTACCGCATCCTCACTCTGTTTGGGTCCATAAAATTCGGAAGAGACGTAACATATCCGGCTTTCTGAAGGCATTTTCGGCTACGCCTGCAGGGAAAGAGAACTACGCAAAATGGCCGAAAGTAATGCTTAGATTACATTTCCAAACAGGTGCCCGGCCGGGTTGTCAACCTCTTTGTGTTTGTTGCCCTTTATATCCACCTATCATACTTTTCCTGGGAACTGGCCAGCCGGTCCGACCCCCGGGCTTGGAACTGTGACCTTAGCATGAGTCAGATTGTCAGGACCATATACAGCAAGAGATGTAGGGACCTGAGAGAGTGAGGATGGTGTACGGTTGTTGGGGACCTATCTTTGGTGATGTGATGTGCGGTGCCCCATCTCATCCCCTCCCCCCAACAACCCAGTGTCGTGGCCCTTGTTTGACGTTTTGTGTTTCTTAACCACAAACCTTTTCTTTCCCTTCCTTTAACAGTGTCGTGGACCTTATTTTCCATCCTTGGTTTTCATCAATATGTGCTTCTTTTTCCCCTGTGTGTCGTGTTGATTTAATAATTTCAGAAAACCTTATACGCACAGCACAAACGAAGGAGATCCTACATTATATAGCGCACGTCGTAACCGCCAGCACAGCCGCACAGTTTCTTCTCTGAGGTCAGCATTTAGTCTGCCATCTCATAGCTGCCCGGATTTATACCAAAACAGTAACCCGTACCAGGCTTCGGAAGCGACTGGAAAGATCGAGTAGAAATTGGCCAGACAGATAACATACCAGGGAAGTTAGTCTGCAGTACAGAGTACAATCAGTGTCTGTTCCCGAACTGTACTCCTTTACCGGACCAAATCCCCTTGTCATCAGTCTATTTGGCCAATTTCTGCTCTCTCCAACCGCTTTTGAAGCCTGGTAGGGGCTACATAAACAGTTGAGATGGTGTGTTTTCACAATATTGTCCCGGTAACAAACCGTTGTTTCGTTAATCAAATACAGGGAGCCCATACAAGGTGAAGGTATCAAACCTACAGAACGTGTTTGCCTCGGGTGAGGGTCTCGGGCGCGTCCCCGTGGACAGACCTGCCAGTTTTACCGTGGACGCCACCAGGGCTGGGGACCCCAACCTCGGCGTCACAGCCAAAGGTTAGTCTAGATGCATTTTTCCTACAACAGTCCTTCCTCATTTTGTACAGTTAGTTGTCTGCAATTGACAGGAGACTGTCGATGAGTAGTGAGCAAGTTTTGACTTCAGTTTTGTATTTTGATAGCCGCTGATGTTTTGTATTTTTTGATAGCCTCTAATGTTTTGTATTTTGATAGCCTCTAATATTCTCTTTTCTTATTTGTAAAAAAAAATGATGGTGTATTGCCTAACAGCATTACAGGTGACATCTGATGATAAGTAACTTGTTTCAGTTGATAAACTTGTTATAGAATTCTGAATTTGACATTTATTGGTGGCTATGATTTTGCTTCCTACTTGTTTGAAGATATAATAGTTACGCTCTGAAGAAAAAGACCATAAAATAAAAGAGATATGTTGTGATCAAGATTATTTCCAACAGAACAAAAAATCTTGATCATAATGACTTCTCCTAACACAGATGAACTTTGTAGATACAAGAGACACGATTAACACAATGTAAAACCCATAGCTAACTTTTGAACCATTTCAATCCTCAGTGCTCAGCCCAAGCTATATAGATGTGCCTTGCAACGTGAACACTAACGGCTCCGGCCTGTACAACTGCGAGTACCTGCCGCGGGAGGTTGGCGACTACAGCATTAACGTGAACTACGGGACCTCTGCCATCGTGGGCAGTCCCTTCACCAGCCACGCCTACCACACTCACAACGTCAAGGTGCACAACGTACCGGACTCTGTCATGGTGGACAGGGAGGTCAACTTCACCGGTGAGATTTGCTTTTGGGTTGCTTATTTATTATAAATCTCTTTTAGTAAGAGGGTCACAATGAGAAATATACTGTTCTTCAACTTAGAAGAATTTTCCGGAATTTCTGACCGAATATCGCGGTTTTCACCAGCTATCTGGCCCTATTGCTGTAGACAGGTGAGCATTGGGTCAAAGTTCGGCAAGGACTGCTCTAATGGCCCAGTCATTTCTGGGTTTATTGCGTTGTTGCCTGCAATACCCATCAGCCTCGTTAGCGCAGTAGGCAGCGCGTCAGTCTCATAATCTGAAGGTCGTGAGTTCGATCCTCACACGGGGCAGAATTTTTTTTCTTTTTAAAAAGGAATTGGAGACTTCAAAGCCTCAGTGAAACATGTTTTGTGAATACAAGGTGTATTGTGTTCTTGTTTTATTCACTAAATTGCGTCATAATCACGTCAGTACTAACACCCTATTCTATTGAATCACAATTGTATCATCATCACCAACGTTGTAAGTTGTTTAATTGCGAGTGAAATGAACAATTGTGCAAAGCTGTCGATTATGTTTAGACATCCAGGTAACGAGATACACCAGAAAACTGTTACTCAAGCAACTGACTCAATCTATCCAGTTGCTTAAGCTTGAGTAACAGTTTTCTTGTGTAATTGTGCAGAGAAATTCTATTGAAAACATTTGACCTTGGTTTCACAGTGAACGCCCAAGCAGCCGGGGCTGGTGACGTCGAACCGGAAGTGACGTGCATGGGGCACCGCATCCACACGAACATGACGGAAAACCCCCGCGGAAGCCGCAACTACAACGTCTCCTTCGTGCCCAAGATGTGCAAGACGCATGACGTCAACGTCAAGTTCAACGGATACGTCGTCCCTGGTTAGTTTATTTTCTCAAATGCGTAGAGTGGCAAAGGCCGTATCTTATTCAACATTATGAATAAAACGTAACATTTTGGTCTTTATCACTAAGTATATCCATTTGGATTTTGCATGATTTAATGACTTCTTTTGTCAGGTAGTTTATCTTGGCTCCAAATTAAGATATATATCGACTATGAATACATGGCACTCTTTCAAGCCTTCAGTATTAATCATAGCTACATGTATAACTAACGCAATGTGATGGCTCGTCAACTGTGAAAATCAATGTATCAATTTATCGAATGATCGATTGGTTGATTATTATTGAATTTCAAAGGGTTTAGCTACAGGAATGTTATATATTAGGGCAACTTTATGAAATTAATGGATCATTGGATCGCTCGATTGATTTATTGATCGATCGATCGATTGGTTTATTGATTGGTTGTTATTGACTACTACAGGATGTCCCCACCGTGTAAAAGTGACGGACGTGTCCCAAGTTGCTGTGTCGGGACACGGGCTGAACTATGTCCCCGTGGGGAAACCTGCCGTCTTTAGAATGGGCTGATTAATTGATAGATTGATTAAATGATTAATTGATTGTTATTGTCTACTACAGGATGTCCCCACCGTGTAAAAGTGACAGACGTGTCCCAGGTGTCCGTGTCGGGCCACGGGCTGAACTACGTACCCGTAGAGAAGACCGCCGTCTTTAGAATGGATCAATTAGTCGATAGAAAGATAGATAGATAGATCCATTGATTAATTGATTGTTATTTACTACTACAGGGTGTCCCCACCGTGTAAAAGTGACAGACGTGTCACAAGTGGCGGTGTCGGGACACGGGCTGAACTACGTGCCTGTGGGGAAACCAGCCGTCTTCAGCGTCGACGCTACTCACGCGGGGGAACCGGACAGTCGTCTGCATGTCACAGGTAACCATGGCAACGCTATTCTGTCGTCTGCACGTCACAGGTAACCATAGTAACGCTATTCTGTCGTATGCACGTCACAAGTAACCATGGCAACGCTATTCTGCCAACTGCACGTCACAGGTAACCATAGTAACGCTATTCTGTCGACTGCACCTCACAGGTAACCATGGCAACACGATAGGCGATTTTGTCGTTTGCAGAAATTTGCCCAACATTATCCTTGGCTTGCATAATTGATATGTTTGTTTTTCATCGGTAGATAAGTCAACAGCTAGACTATGTGAAGTTAAATATATTGTACTTGCAAATGTTATATTGACTAATCGGAGTGAGCCTGTATAAGAGCGAACATAAACTTAAGTATCAGTAAACTAAATGCATGTATATAATATTATATTCTCTATTTTCATTCTGTTTTCAGCATTAGGACCTGACCTACGAGAGGTCCCTGTCAACATCTCTGGATCCGGTGCCTACACTTGTGAATATGTACCCAACTTAGTGGGTAAGTACAGCCAAACAAATACCATAGAAAATAAATTTTTCTTTCAACTTAACATTGTAATGACTTACTAATATTTCGACTGCATCTCCAGGCCTTTTTCCAATATCAATGAAACACATTACAGACACCTCGATCTTTGCCTAGGTTCGCATTGGTACTCGTATACAGACTGTAGTTCAACGTTACCTGTTACATGAACCATCCGTTGTTTGTGTTACCTAGGCAACCACACCATTTCCGTGACGTATGGAGCGGAGCAGGTGAGGGGCAGTCCCTTCACTGCGCGTGCGTACGACCTGACGAGGGTAAACGTCAGTGACATCGGAGTAGGAGAAGTCGGAAAACCCATGGGCTTCCAGAGTAGGTCTAACTTTTCATCTTCTCCAAACACATAAGGTCAATGACTTGTACCAGACGTCTGTCACCATGGTGTAGGTCAATTTTTTGTCTTCTAATTCAAACTTTTCATCTTCTCCAAACACATAAGATCAATGACGTGGACCAGACGTCTGTCACCATGGTAACTGGTGCTTTAGCAGACACCCTGTAGTGTTGGGTTTTTCAAACCCCTGTCTTCATCTTCTCTATGACTCGGACCAAACGTCTGTCATCATGGTAACTGGTGCTGTAGCTGTAGGAGACACCCTGTGGTGTTGGATTACATTTATGTAGCAGGACTGAGATAGAGGGGCTGGTCACCCTATACTAGTATATGAATGTGTTTGAGTAAGAATAAGCAGTAGTTTGCTAGGCTAGACCACATAAAGGAAAACATTATACATTTCCTTTGAAAATTTTACATTTCTAGTTTTGATTTTATTGCATATGCAAAACAAAATCAAATCAGATTAGAAATACAGTCCTGTTCAATTCGCCGTTTTTCATAGTAAACGCAAGTGAAGCCGGGAAGGGCACCCTGAGGTCAGAGGTCAGCTGCCAGGGTCGTCAGATCTACAGCGACATGAAGGAGTCACCACGTGACAGCGGCAGGTATGACGTCAACTTCACGCCCAAGGTTCCCGAACAACATGACGTCATGGTCTACTTCAACAACGAAATCGTTCCAGGTGAGACAATCTGATAAAAAGGTTAAGGTTCGTAGGAAATTGTATCCCTCTTGAGTTTAGGTGACTGTCTAGAACACTAATTTTTACACTTTTCGTTGAAGAAACACAAAAGCTATGTAATTTTACAGTATGTACTAGCTCTTATCTCACAATTAGTACAATATAGACTAGACCACAGCATCGTTTCCCTTTTTTTGGTCTTTCGAGTTTGTTTACGGCCCAAGGTAACAACATATTGCAATCGGTTCCTTTTTGATGGAAGAACAACGAAACATGAGTAGTTAAGAGCAAATGTCTGTAAGGATCAAACAATGGTGGCAGGGGTCAAAAAATCGATTTGGCTCAAATTTTGCACAGTGATAGTACTTGGCCCACAACCCCTCAAAATAGCTTTCTTTCTGCTCCACACTGATCGTTGCCATGGTAACAGCCCAAACATGTTTTGGGGCCATTTTCCATGATTTGGGCATGCCAGAAACATGAATATTGCCAAAGTTTAGGACGCGATTACAAACAAATGCTTGAATATATCGGAAAGACAAAAACTGTGCTGAAATTTCCAACTTATCTGCTTTTCTAAAATAGCTTTAAAATTTTCAAGAGGTCCGTTTAAAGGGTCTGGGCATCCCTAAGACAATACAGTGTTTTGGGCTTTTAAAATATCCCTATTTCTGCCCATCTTTGAAGCGCCGTAACTCCAAAGATGGTGATTTTTTTCTTTCAAATTGTAATAACAGATACATAATCATATGTGCTATAAAATGCATGTTTGTAAAGTTTGGCCAATTGTTTGGTTCTCACGTGGTTGTCCTCGAGAGTAGGTCATATTTTACATTTCAAGAAAAATTCAAATTTTTGTCATATTTAAGATACAATATATACAATACGAAAACAGCAATCTAATACTACTTTAGATAATAAGTAATCCTACTGATGGTCTATCAAATGAATGCTTGTTGAGGTTGGAGTCTTGTTTCGTTGCTGTGTACTTGTCCCTGAAAATAGGCCATGTTTTGGACATGTGTTAAAATTATCATTTTGGGCTATCTTTGAAGCTTTACAACTGACAAAGTAGGATGCTTTTTGGATCCAATCTTTGTAGGGTAGTACATACATGTATTGTGTATCAAATGATATCTTGTTGAGGTTGGAGTCTTGTTTCGTTGTTGTGTTATTGTCCCAGAAAGTAGGCCGTAGTTTGGACATGTGCGGAATATTATCATGTTTGGCTAGCTTTGGAGCTTTATAACTGACAAAGTAGGATGTTATTTGAATTCAATCTTTGTAGAGTAGTAAATACGTCTATTGTGTATCAAATGAATTCTTGTTGAGGTTGGAGTCCTGTTTCGTTGCTGTGTAATTGTCCCAGAAAGTAGGCCATATTTTGGACTTGTGCTTAAATTAACATTTTGGTCTATCTTTGAAGCTCTATAACTGACAAAGTAGGGTGTTTTTTGGATCTAATCTTTGTAGGGTAGTACATACATTTATTGTGTATTAAATGATATCTTGTTGAGGTTGGAGTCTTGTTTCGTTGTTGTGTACTTGTCCCTGAAAGTAGGCCATAGTTTGGACATGTGCGGAAATTTTCATTTTTGGCTAACTTTGAAGCTCTATAACTGACAAAGTAGGGTGTTATTTGAATCCAATCTTTGTAGGGTAGTACATACATGTATTGTGTATCGAATGAATTCTTGTTGAGGTTGGAGTCTTGTTTCGTTGTTGTGTAATTGTCCCTTAAAGTAGGCCATATATTGTTGGACATTACAGAAATTGCATAATATACGTCTGTTTTTGAAGCAGTAAATATGACAAAGTAGTATTTTATTTGAATTCAATCTTTTAAGGGAAGCACATAATCATATGCATTTTGTATCAAATGAATACTTATGGAGGTTCGGGTCTTGTGTCGTTATTGTGCACTTGTCCCCAGATTTAAACATATAAAGATATTAGCACATGTGCACTTCCGTACTTGAAGCCCTATAAACGCCAAGGTAGGACGTTATTCAAATTCAATTCTCTAGCAGAAGTAACTTAATCTATTGTCTATGAAATGAAGGCCTATAGAAGGTGGGTTCTTGCTTAGTTGCTCTTTACTTTTCCCTAAAAGTAAGTCATAATTAGGACATATTCTATTGTTTTCTTGTAACTGTCCCCGAAAGTAGGAAACATTGCTCACGTTTCGATATATTAATAGTTATGTGTCATTTGAATATTTGAAAAAATGTCTTTTATTCAAAACCAAAGCATTGTCTTAATTCCTTTGACATTTCTGTAAAGTTTCAAGAATGTAAGCAACCACACTAGCGTCAATTGAGTTGAAAATAATGAAACGCCAAAGACACATCATTTTGTGAAAAAGGTTCCAGTAAGCTGATACTTCATTGTTCCTGTGTTACTCATTATTACAGTATAGTAACTAACAGAACAAAGAAGGGCTATTCAAAGAAGTTGTTCAAGTTGTCATTTGCAGATTGTGGTCATGTACATTTGCATCTACACTGTATCTTAACTGCAGTCGTTAGGATAGCAATGTTTCAAGTACCATATTTACAACGCTACATCCTCAAAATATGATGAAGCTAAAATCATTGTTGATTCTGGCTAAAACCCGAGGATCTTATGAAACAGCCTATCAACGTCTGAGCAACTAATGCTTTCTTACCATCATCACCTACATGTACATGTACCTCTACAGAATTAATTTGAACAAGGACAAAACAAGACTATAACCTCCACAAGCATTCATTTCTTTGACAATAAATTATATTGTACTTTCCTTGAAAGATTGAATTGAAAACACACCCTACTTTGTCAGTTATAGAGCTTCAAAAATAGCTAAAAATAATAATTTCCGCAGATGTCCATAATATGGCCTACTTTCAGGGACAATTACACAGCAACGAAACAAGACTCCAACCTCAACAAGAATCCATTCGATACACAATACATGTATGTACTACCCTACAAAGATTGGATTCAAATAACACCCTACTTTGTCAGTTATAGAGCTTCGAAGTTAGCCAAAAATGATAATATTCCGCACATGTCCAAACTATGGCCTACTTTCAGGGGCAATTACACAACAATGAAACAAGACTCCAACCTCAACAAGATATCATTTAATACACAATAAATGTATGTACTACCCTACAAAGATTAGATCCAAAAAACACCCTACTTTGTCAGTTATAGAGCTTCGAAGTTAGCCAAAAATGATAATTTCCGCACATGTCCAAACTATGGCCTACTTTCAGGGGCAATTACACAACAATGAAACAAGACTCCAACCTCAACCAGATATCATTTAATACACAATAAATGTCTGTACTACCCTACAAAGATTAGATCCAAAAAACACCCTACTTTGTCAGTTATAGAGCTTCAAAGTTAGCCAAAAATGATAATTTCCGCACATGTCCAAACTATGGCCGACTTTCTGGGACAATTACACAGCAACGAAACAGGACTCCAACCTCCACAAGATATCACTTGATATACAATAAATGTATGTACTACCCTACAAAGATTGGATTCAAATAACATCCTACTTTGTCAGTTATAGAGCTTCAAAAATAGCTAAAAATGATAATTTCCGCACATGTCCCAAGTATGGCCTACTTTCTAGGACAAGTACACAGCAACGAAACAAGACTCCAACCTCAACAAGATATCATTTGATACACAATACATGTATGTACTACCCTACAAAGATTGGATCCAAAAACATCCTACTTTGTCAGTTGTAAAGCTTCAAAGTTAGCCCAAAATGATAATTTTAACACATGTCCAAAACATGGCCTATTTTCAGGGACAAGTACACAGCAACGAAACAAGACTCCAACCTCCACAAGCATTCATTTGATAGACAATCAATAGGATTACTTATTACTTAAGGTAGTATTAGATTGCTGTTTTTGTATTGTATATATTGTATCTTAAATATGACAAAAAATTGTATTTTTCTTGAAATGTAAAATATGACCTACTTCCGAGGACAACCACGTGAGAACCAAACAATTGGCCAAACTTTACAAACATGCATTTTGTAGCAAATATCATTATGTATCTGTTATCACATTTTGAAAGAAAAAAAATCACCATCTTTGGAGTTACGGCGCTTCAAAGATGGGCAGAAATAGGGATATTTCAAAAGCCCAAAACACTGTATTGTCTTAGGGATGCCCAGACCCTTTAAACGGACCTCTTGAAAATTTTAAAGCTATTTTAGAAAAGCAGATAAGTTGGACATTTCAGCACAGTTTTTGTCTTTCCGATATATTCAAGCATTTGTTTGTAATCGCGTCCTAAACTTTGGCAATATTCATGTTTCTGGCATGCCCAAATCATGGAAAATGGCCCCAAAACATGTTTGGGCTGTTTCCATGGCAACGATCCGTGTGGAGCAGAAAAAAAGCTATTTTGAGGGGTTGTGGGCCAAGTACTATCACTGTGCAAAATGTGAACCAAATCGATTTTTTGACCCCTGCCACCATTGTTTGATCCTTACAGACATTTGCTCTTAAGACCATACGATAGTTGACTCTTAAGATTAAGGGTACACCAAACGACATATGAACTATTCTACCTGGCTTTGAGGGACGCTATTCAACGTGCCTTCTCTTCCATACCACTCTTCCTTGCCATGTAAAGTATATATTGACGTTGCATTTTGTCTTCTCCCAGGCTGCCCCCTGCTTGCGGACGTGAGGCCGGAGCGGTCCCCCATAGCTAGCGGGAACGGCCTGAGGGAAGGGCTGGAAGGACGGGCCTGCGACTTCACGGTGGACACGGCCGGCTGCAAGAAGGACAAGATTGACGTGCAAGTCTTTGGTAAGTAGTTCTATAGGGCATTTTCCGTCATGTGATAATGACGTACTTCAGCGTCGGCCATGTTGGTGATTTAAAGACGCGTGTGACATCATTATGTATGATGTATGAACTGTTGCAAGTTGCACCTTAAGGCATTTGCATATTAAGGTAGCATTTTCGTGAAGAAAGCAAAAAAAAGTAGGAAGTATACACGTAGCAGATTGGTATCTTGAGTCTTGTCCGATCCTGACCCTGGTGACCTCAGTGAAAATAAAGTGTCCAGCAGGCCGATTTGAGTACTTAATTAGTTAACAAAGGCCCTAACACACAAACTCAAAATTGCTGACATATTTTTTTATTCTGCATATAGGCCCGAACGCGGAGTGTAACAACGTGAGTGTGGTTCAGCATGCAGACAGGGTGGAGTGTTCTTACGTACCGAAGGAGACTGGTGTGCACGTGGTGGACATCACGCACGGTGGGAAAGAAATACCAGGTAAGTTTTTCCCTTTCTCCCCCTCCTCTCGCTTAAAACGTTTTCCTCTTGGCCTTTTTTGAATTTTAAAGCACGATTCAGCGGAAAATACACTCGCGAGTGTTCCACATCCAATTTTTATAATGTCTTTCCTTGGACTCCATGCACAATGGACAAAATTAAACAAGTATATGTTGCGTTATTGTGTCTAAGCGACTATCGCTTTATGCAAATTAGGGACTCACTGCGTGTCTCTGGTGGGCTATAGCTTCAACCAATTGCCACCTGTTCAAAACAAATATTCACTTTCACCGTCTTTATGTAAATTAGGGAGCCCCTTCCAACCAGTGATCGTGAACCCCCACCGCGTGTCTGTGATTGGTGGGATGGACAGCATCCTGGCGGCCAATGGGCGCCTTCCCCTGGTGGTGAGCGAGCGGTGCACGATCCCGCTGACGACCAGCCAGGCCGGCCCGGGCAGGATGACGTCACGCGTCAGGAGCGCGTCACGTGACCTCCCCGTGGACGTGGACGTGAAGCCTGACGGGAAGCATTACGTCAGCTTCGTTCCAGAAGAAGAGGGTATATTACTTCTCTTATGATAAACCTCATTCATTTCTTCATCTCTTCCTTCCTTCATCCCTTCCTTCCTTTCGTCCTTCCTTCCTTCCTTCCTTCGCCCACAGAGGTCAAAACATCAATGGCCAGTGATCAATTTGAAATCTTGTCTTTCTTCATATTCATCATAAACGCATACGCAGTTACATCTTATCGCATCTTATCAATCAGGAAATAATGGCAACTTAGTGTCACAAATGTCTCTAAACCTTTATTTTTTGTAAATTCATTTTCGGTGTTTTCAGTTGTGCAACATATCAAGAGCTGTCTGAATCATAACTACACGTTCTATTCTTAGTCCCAACATTTTTGCCATTGTTTCCAGGTGAGCACAACATAGACATTAAGTGGAACGACCACCACATCAACAGGTCCCCGCTGATCGGCGACGCTGACCAGTACGCTGTTGACGCGCGGCGTGTGGAGCTGAGCGGGCCCGGGCTGGGGCCGGAGGTCAAGGGCAGCACCATGCAGGAGTTCATCATCGACGGCAGCAGAGCGGGGAGAGGTACGGCACGCTATTGGCTGTTTGTACTCACGTGACTGTGATGTCATTTGGTGTCCGCCATGTTGGTGAGGCATTTGTGAATGGCAAAATATCACATATTTGTATCCTTTTTCTATTGGTATTCGTATCACGAATCAGGAAAACTACACAGCGGATTTCATGGATGGCAATGTATATTTATATGTGTATTTATATATAAAACAAATCTAACGGTTAAAACCGAAAATTCATCCTCGTTAATAGTTATATTTTGATACCCTTGTGAGCCAGGTTGGGCCCTCACAAATTACTACAATATTAGAGCCAACATACTGGGCACATAACTGCATCACAAAGATTTGATCTGTTCTCATGCAGGTTCTCCCCATGTCACCATGAACGGTCCACAGCCTGTGGACGTGGCCCTGGAGCCCATCCTTGGCAAGAAGAACGTCTACAAGGCAAAGTACGAGGCCGTCGAGCCAGGTATGTCCTGTGTCCTTTTACTGTCTATATTACTGTATATTGAATTATTCATGACTAAGAGTGAGCAGAACACTGTGTAGATCAACAAATTGGCCATTCTAATGTAGCCTCCACCAGGCTTGAGGGCGCGGCTGGAAATAGTAGAAATTGGCCAAATAGAGAGATAACACGCAGAGGGAGTTTAGCCATCCAGTTTACAGTTTGCCGGCCCAGAGCGCCCTCAAGCCTGGTAGAGGCTAGCTGTTTCAGCTAACCTAGAAGCAGATACTATGGTGGCAAGGATAAAACTATTGATTAAAGGAGTGACCATTGGCCACCGAATTCGAAGCGTCAGCAGATCTTAGGTGGCCGATGGTCACTCCTTTGGTCAGTGCTTACAGTCATGCCAATGTAGGATCTGCTTGGAGAAACATTTCAACAATAAAATAGCCACATATATATATATATAGAGAGAGATCACTCGGTACTTATAGCAAACGCCGTAAAATGCCGTACTTCCAGAGGGTTCTAAGTATGATAGGTTGTTTCTAAAACGTATGAACTGTCTTATTTCCAGGCCAGTACCAGATGAACTGCCTGTGGTCTCACAAGGAGGTTCCTGGCTCCCCGTTCGACATCCAGGTTTACGACAGCAGGCGGGTGACGTATGCAGGGCCTGACGTCGGCAACCTGGGCAGGACGGTCAAGGGCATCATCGACCCGAGAAGGGCGGGAAAACAAGGTGAGAGGGCATTTTACATTCTACAAAGGGATCACATTCAACTCCGCCTTGGTTTAAGATTATGACTTTCTTGGTTTATACCTTGAAGTTATCAATGGATCTATGGTATTATGAAGGTAAAACAAGGGAAAGTCCCCTAGCAATTCCCTTTGGTATTGCAATTGACTGCATGCATTCCTTAATAGCTTTTGTTCCAAAATTGAACAATATTATCATATGTATCTGCGTACTTTAGATATTCTAGAGGATATTTAGATAGTGAACATTTGAATGGACTACAATATGTAGTTGCAAATATCATTCTCCTATGACTTGTTAGTGTAGGAATAGCTTTGAATACCTTGATCCGGATATGTAATAACATGTTGTTAATGTCGTTACCAAGGTAACATGAAAGTGCGCTGCTCTGGCCCGTCGAAGCGTGCTGACGTCAGCCTGGCTGAGAACGGGGACGGGACGATCGGGGTGGAGATCCTGCCTCACGAGGCCGGCCCGCACAACCTGGAGATCCGCTGTAACGACGAACCCATCGCCGGTATGTTATCTGTGTGTGTGTGTGTGTGTGTGTGTGTGTGTGTGTGTGTGTGTGTGTGTGTGTGTTAGGGTCGGGTTGGGGGAGGGTGTGGTTGTGTGTGTGGGACGGGACGATCGGGGTGGAGATCCTGCCTCACGAGGCGGGGCCGCACAACCTGGAGATCCGCTGCAACGACGAGCCCATCGCCGGTAGGTCGTCTGTGATCTGGAAGACCTTTTTGAGGCTGCAATGCAGTATCAAATTGGCCAGGCAGTATTCAATACGCCATTCAGCCTCGATTTCTATGTCTTCATTTGGAGAGACTATGGATATTTCTTGTCTTTGAACGCTTGTCCGTGCGCGTAGTGGGAATATCTAGATATGTTCTGTATATGTCTGTTGTAACGTTGTAACACCAGCTGTATTCTATACTTCATTAGGTTGTAAAGTCACGTACAAAGACCATGTATTGGAAATGGGTATATTGAAGTGCCATATGTCTTACTGTAATCCTTAGCACTGTATCGCCTTTCGCATTCTGTATGGGAATCATAATGACAATGGCATAATCGTTGTTTTTCCTCCAGGTTCTCCTTTCATCATAGAGATTGAGGACCAGCCCGACGCCAGCAAGGTGCGAGTGTTCGGCCCGGGGCTGCAGAGCGGCCAGCTGGACGGCTTCAAGGGAAACTTCCTGGTGGACGGCAGCGAGGCCGGGCCTGGGGAGCTGAAGATCCGCGTCTACGGACCTTCCAGAGGTAGGCTGGAGTATACACTGTTCTAAGGCAAATGTGCGTGGTTTCCTTGCGCTGCTTTGCTAGACGTTGTGTCCTAGGTAAATGCACTTTATGCGACTCTCCTCACTGTATCCAGGTGTAAAATGGGTACCAGACATCGGTTGGGGAGGTAAAAGGCATTGAAAGGAGATGGATGGGCTATAGTCTTTCAAATACCATGCTCCTCAAAAAGGCTGAGACAACATTTGCCTTTTTAAATAATATAAAATACTCATTGGCAATAACTGTTCTAATTCTACATAATAGATCTAAATTGCTCATGTCGTAAAGCTACGGAAACTCAAAACTACACATCATTTAATCTTGAGGACTTAAATGTTATGTGACTTATGTAAAGTTAATTCAATGAAACTTGATTGTTTTACAGATTCCTTCAGGTTGGAATCCAAAGTGTTGAACGAAGAAGACAGGAAAGTGGCCATGTCCTTCATCCCCAAGGAAGAGGGTCGGTACGAGATCGCCGTCAACTGGTCCGGAGAACACGTCCCTGGCAGTCCGTTCCCTGTCATCGTACACGGGCGTCAAGACGTCATGGCGGAGGGCCAAGACATGGTCAACTCCGCTCCTCCCATGGTCGAACCTCCTCCTCTCCCAGCACTACCCCCTCCACGAGACTACGACTACCTTCCTCAAGGCAACCGCGACTTCGACGACCCGATCTACCGGCCCCCTGCACCCCCCATCCGTCGGCAACCCTCCTACGAGCCCCGCAGGCCGGCCAACGGTTACTACGTCGATCCATACCCGTACCCGATGCCACCAGAGGGGTACGAGCGACCGTCCTACTCCAACCCCGTCTACGATCGCTACTACGAGCCATACGACAAGTTCCCACCAAGGGACTACCTCGAGTTACGCAAGGACCAGTACTACTACCATCCACGGTACGAGGGGTACGAACCAGCCAGTAGGTATTACCCGCTGAACCCCAGGTCTGACTTAGACGACATCGACAAGAGGTCTGATTTTTACATCCCAACAGACGCGCGTGAAGGGAGGAAGGCCAGAAAACTGCCAGCGATAACATACTAGAAACTCCGCATTTTGTAAAAAAAAAACGTTTATCGAGATGATATAACGCTATCACATATCCGAGAAAAGTAGTATGTCATCACTGGCAATTTCGAAGATTTCTTGGTGACGTGTCTAAAACAAAAGAAAATGGGAAAAAAGAAAAAAAAACAAAAACAAAGGCTTTGACCTCCAATTTGTACAGGTTTCATTTCAACTACTGCCTTATCAAGCAGAGACTTCTCATTGGGATTGGTTTAAAATCAACTCCTTAAACTCTGTGAAACAGTTGAACATATGATTATGTTCATAATCCAGTAATACATGTATGTATTCTGACATTCTGACATCACGTATATTATCGTTGTGTCCAGATTTCTGTGCCTTCCTCCACAAACTAACGCGACATGACTATACATAATGACCACAACAATATGATGAACAGCAAATGGGGTTGATTATCGTATCAATAACTTCTGGTGCAGAATCTTACTTCTGAGTTAAACCTCGACAGCTAATCTGATATACATATACATATGCTATTGAAAACTACATTACCTAAGAGAAATATTCAAGTTATACATGTGTATTTTCAAGTTGTATGTATTGTTTTATTTCAAGTGTTTCATTTCAATATTTCTTAATATTATGAGCCATAATATCATATCAGTATACATGAATATATGTTTCCTTAGGGCACGGTCACATTTCCAAGCCGGGGCCCGGCCGGGTTGTTTGCGTGAACGAAAAATAAACAATTTGTATTAATAGTATACACAAATAGTGCTCATGGTTAATTTTTTAAAACTTTTTTTGTATTTTGCTGTCTTATATCATAATTTTCGTTCTAAAAGACTGCCTGGCCGGGCCCCGGGTTGGGAAATGAGAACCGCGCCTTGACTTGTATCCTATAACTAAATGTACGTGGTGTTATTTGTCACTGACTGTACCTCTGTGTTCCTGAAAATGTCTTCTTTGGGGACAGTTTAAAGTATCAATATTATCTTTTATTTTTTGATATCTATATCTATATACATATGTTAATGTTATATACAGCACTACAATGTCTTATATCTAGTCAAGTGCCTTGTCTTAGATTCACTAGTGCACTAAACTTTATTTAAGCCCATGTATGTGTTAAAAATCTAGAAATCATTTCCCCAAATTGATATAAACCCTTAATGATACGTTTTTGTTCAGAAACAACTTTAGGACGCCATAGATTATTTTTACTTATGTCCTTAACTTGGTGTTGCATAGTGGCGTATCGCAAGCTGTAACTAGCTTAGGGTCGGGTCTGGGCATTTACAATGCAATTTTATAGTTTTCCCCACGTAAAAAGCTTGGTTAGCTGAAGTAATACTTTTGCTTTGTATCTATATATATATATATATAGTGGACAAGTTTTCTGTGCTGTGACTTAAATGACTTACTTCGTATTTTATAACTTGAACACAACCTTGTAGAGATAAGTTCCTATAAATGAGATGTAATTGTGATATTGATACACCTTTTCTGTAGTTATTTGGACAATCCTTTGATTATTAATAAAACGGTGTATGACACTCAACCTGTTCTTGCAAACTGTCGTCATTTTTAGTGTAACTGTACATTCATTCAAACACTAAGAACTTAACATCGAAAAGAATCTACACCCATTTTCTTCATTCTTTAGCACACTTACCAATTATTGCGAATTTCTTGCTGATTGTGTCTATGAATTTTCCCCACTGCCTCATAAGGCAAGGAAACTGAGAACAGAAAATGAAACAACCTTTCATGATCATGGGACCTTTCTGTGACCTTAGGCCTAACTAATTTTCAGTGTCCCCAACGTGCCTAGCATGCAGGATGTCGAGAAAGAGACGAAAAACCACTGGCACAAGTCTCTCAGAGAAAACATTAACATACAATACAAGTAAGTACGCCCCCCACCAGTCCCTTGCACTTGGCCTGTATGCCGACCGTATCCTCTCGTTGAACTCTTCTTGTCTTGTCCCGGGGCTAGATCTGTAAGTATCTGTCTTCAGGCAGGTTTTTCATGTTTCTCACGCGTGGTTATGCAAATCTAAGAACTGATTGATTTAAGACACAAGACAAAGGCCGCAGTCTTCTCGACTCGACAGCTGCCGGGAGATGCTATCAGTTCCCACGGTCTAAAGGGACCTGGGGAGAAGGGGGCTTAGAAGATGTCATTCAGATAGCCATTGATTAGACTAGGCTTGAGGCTATGACCATGTGGGGTAAAATACTTGGAATGTCTCCTTCTGTCTTGTTAGCTTCTTGCTACAGTAAACAGACTGTCTCTTACTTAGATTCCGCTATCGAAACTCTCATCGTTGGGCTTACAAGCACGAACTAATGATCAATCAACAGTTTGTGCTTATAAACCTGTCTTTCTCCTGAAGGTCTCTAGTGTCACTGACGAAAGGTAGTGTATGCTACCTGAAACGTCTGACCATTTCCAAAATCATATCCAGCTGCTTGTCAATAACTGTTTTTTTCGTATCTATCTTATTACCTGGATGTCTTATTCTTCACCGCCATCTAATCATTAGCTTTGTAGAAAGATGTTAATGGATGAAGAAGCATTATTGAACCTGTCCCTAATGTTACATACATGTAGGTTCCTGTCCGTACGATGTCCACTAGTATTGCAGGTAGGTGTCGCTGCAACCAGAATGATATGACCTACATGATTACTAGTATACAATATTACATATCAATTTTCAAAATTTGTGTGGCCTATAATCTTGTCTTTTTGTTTTAGCTAGATATAGAGTGACGAGATATGTAGAAGGATCATAACTTTTATATGATGTTCCAGTAGTTAAATTTTAGCATAGATTCTAACAAAGCCATCACAAAGACACAACAGGTTCTGAAAGCACAGGTTTAGTTTATTGACAACAGGTTTGTTCATACAGTGGGATTAGTCAAGAAAAATGCATAAGATTGGTTACATGTCTGTCATAGTAAAATTAAATATGTTATTATAAAAAGGTAATTATGATTAAATACGTTATGAATGATGAAAAGCAAACGTATATAAGCGAAGCAGCTACTTTTTAATGATATGAAATAAATGGTTTTGTTGTAGTATTGTGATGTGATGTACAAGGCATCATGTATACCGTATATTTATGTACAAAAAGGCAACATGCAGAGTCATCAAGCTGGAGAATAACACCCAGGCGGCATATTTTATGAAAGGCTGTTTTTTTACAAGTACAGTAAGTAACAGTAGCTGCCTGCTCCCTTGCAACACACGTGTACATTTTGAATTGTGTTGCTTTAGTTTAGATTAGTACAAGTTATCACAGAAAATGCGCACCAACGTTTTGAGGTTTGCTGTCATAATACTGTAGAGAGCTATGGCTTTTCGATGTTCACAGTATTTATAGATATCCCATCAACCAAATGTCTATTGCATAACGTATCTATGATGGCACTAAAGACAATCTACTATAGTATAGAAAACGAACAGGTTAAAATCTACAAAACTACATGTTTTACTGACCAAATGGTGGTAAACCTAACCACTGTCTTTGAAAAATGTACAACAGTCTATTGCTTTAAATACCCTTACAAAAAGTCGCTGTTTATCGTTAACCAGTCAAGTTATTATTAACTAGTCAAGTTATCATTAACCTTTCAAGTTATCATTAACCAGTCAAGTTGATTAATTGATGAAGTTCACCAGGGTCTAAGAATTGTTCCTCGTCTTCAATGAAAACAGATATGACAAAACTAGTTTAGTTTTATTAAGACTACAACGAAGAAAACGTCGTTTAGAAAATGTTTGATATTAAACTTCAGGTAGAAAGTTGGATTTGAATCTAGAGTCAATTCTTCTCGATCTCGATATGTTATTACAGAGTTTTAAATTCTTACAAAACAAGAAAATCCAGCCTTTGTGCTTCTAAGTTTTAATGTCTTGGGCGTTTGATGACCAACACAGGCGTACTTTCATACTAATCTTGCAGCAATACCCTCTTTCCACTACGGGATGTGATCGCTGAACGACAAAAGATTTCAAAGCTCTGTCCACGAATTTCATAGATACAGAATGAAGTTTTCATAAGTTCTGTGCACGTGTGTTTTGCTGTGTGTCAACACACTTTTACATCATATTTCAAGTAAAAAAAATCACTGGTCATACGAATAGACACAATTTTGGTCGCTGTACGGTTGCTGTGCAGTCGCTGTACGGTCGCTGTACGGTCGCTCAGGGATCGTGGTCTAGTGGAAAGGGGTCTAGTTGTTACTATTCATGGTCAATAACGACGAGGTCCGTTAGGGAACCCGTTGACGTGGTAGTACGACTCTACAGACGACATTCGTCGGGCGGGTATTCTCTCGGGCAGGGCCGGTTTGGGAGGGGGTAAGACGGCGTAGTTACTGGCTAAAGCTTGCGGATGGACCGGGGCAGAGTTGTACTGGATTATCTTATCCCCGTGTGGCATGGCGGGGTTCTGATCGGGGACAAGAGCTAAGCGATAATCCGAACCACTTCTAGGGATAAACTCGGGCATTCTGGCGGCGTACTCTGGTACAGGGTAGTCATACATGACTGTTTGGTCGCGAGGGAAGGCCATCCGGCCTCCGATCTGGTTGGGTACTGGTCTTCCGACGGAGAGGACAGGGGACTGCGGTGGCTCGATGTAGGTTACCGGGTTGGCGGCTAGGGGACCTTCGTAGACTAGGTTGGACGGTCGCGTCCTCTGTTGGGGCTGGGGTGGAGGCTGCGGCGGCGGACTGTTGGATGACAAAAGTGGTAAAAAAAGTCAACACAATGTCAGAATCGGGTTTAGGCTCGGTCAGATTCGTCGCACGATAATCATACGATCACACACTGAGTGAAGGCATTGTTGGGCCATTGTTTCATACAAAACAAAGTCATTATTACAGCATGCTAGAAAGTTCTATGGCATCCAAATCGTACAACGCCCTATAACGAATGAGACCGCGCCGCTTACAGTGATACTATAAGACTAGTAATTGCTATGTTGTTTGATGATGTTTATTGCTTGCTTGTACACATGTGTTATCATGTTTTAGGTTTTAATAAAATATTTTAAGTAACAAAGCAACTGAAGATTCTATGTTATTCGTATTACCTTTATCATTGTCTATTGCTGATTTTTTGTGTTGCTATTATTCCATAGGAAGCGACAAAGCAAAGAATAAAACATAAGTTAAACTTCTATTTGTTCTAAACTGTGAAAAACACCAAGGTTTACCTTAGAAAGAAAATCATGAAAGATATCCCTAGCTATTTGGATGAGACAAATCAGCATCTACCTCCTAGCCTTAAAGCAAGGTTATTGCCCCAACTACATTTTAACGTCTTTATGAAACTAAGTCTCTACACAAATATCTAGAAAAGAATGAGCATTTTCTTACGTGTCATCGAGGACCTTGACGTGGAAGGGGCTTCCAGGAACGTGCACGTCCGACCACTTGACCTCGACGTCATAGTCTCCGGGAATGTGGGGGGTGTACACCACCCGCACTGTGCGCTCTACGTCATTCAGGACGTCTGACGTCATACGGAAGGCATCTGTACGGAAAGAAGAAATCATCAAATTTCTTCGATGTCAATGCTGATGTCTGTTATTCCAGTATGGCAAACTACTACTTAGCTGACCAACTTTAACAACGCTCATTCATCCGCACTGTGCGCTCTACGTCATTTAGGACATCTGACGTCATCCGGAAGGCATCTATACAGGAAGCAGGTATGAAGTTTCTTCGATATCAATGCTGATGTCAGTTAGTCCAGTATAGTTAACTACTACTTAACTGACCAAATTTTACAACGCCCAATACTTTCACGAGACTGAGACATCACAATAGGCTAGCTGCGGGTGTGCCGGGGTAACACCCAGTTTTGGGTTTGTCTTTTCTTTACACGAATGTGCAACGACAATTTAACAAACATATAAATAATATAGTGTTAAACAAATAAAAAATGGTATAGAAGCATAAAACTGAATAAGATATAATGGTGACATTATGGCTCAGTACTTTTTGTCCAGTGGCTATGTAGCGTTCACATGGTTAGCTGTAAATTATTGATGAATTTGCCCTCTTCAGGTGAAGGACAGGGATGTCAAATAAATCAGTAGATTGTGTGTAATGACCTTACTAATGTATGTACGTACGTATGTATATTCATTCTTAGGATTTCGAGTATCTAATATGTTCGTGCATGCAGAATATAGCCTGGCTGTCGGTTAGGGTGCAACTGTGGGGTGTCCCTTGGGTACATGTTGGCCCTGGAGCCAAGGAGCTGTGTAGGCGCTGGCAATAGCCTGACATCCAATCTGATATACAGCTATATACATAAAATGTTAGTATACCTTTCTGTGGTCCTTCGATCCGTACTTTGAGCTGCCCAGGTCCGGCCTCTCTCGTGTCACACAGGAACGTCCCGTCGAAACTGGAAAACTTTCCGTCCGTGAGACCGGGACCGAACACCTTCACCTTGCTGGGGTCGGGAGGCTTGTCTACGTTGATTTCGAATGGACTCCCTGGAACGAGTGATTGAATGAATGAGTGAATGGCTGGCTGGATGAATGAGCGAATGAAAGAATGAGTGGCTGAATGGAGGAATGAATGAATGAGTGAATGACTATTTCTTTGCCTTGTTTCATTCACGAGCAGCCTAAATGAGATTATAAGACCTAAAGTTTAAGAACTTTTAAATGCCGTACTTTCTTTTTTTACTTCTTTTATGACAATTTGAGGTAGTGCTAAAATGACACCCGCAACATTCCAAAGTATTAGATCATATCGCAGTAGCAAATGTATGAGTTGCTAGGAAACTTAGCCATAACTCAACATGCCATAATGTTCAACACAAGATGTACGTGGGCATTACGAGGAAGAAGAACTTGGTCGCATATGACTTTGCCAGAAGGTGGTAACTAAGACAGTGATTAGTATATCAGCAACTAGAGTAAAGCTACACGTACAATCAAGGATAACTCAGTCTCTCAGAAGGGAATTTTCCATACCTGGTATGTGTTGCCCGTTACATTTGATGTGTAGCTTGTGAAGTCCCGTCTCCTTCGGCCTCATGGACACGTTGATGGTCTTGTTGGCGTTCTCAGACAGGGACACGTCTGCGTTCCGGGTCGGACCCACGCATTTAGCAGTCAACTTGCCTGTGACAGAGAAATCTCGTATTGACCGACCAAGAGAGACAACTTCTTATAGAATGCCCTCCTTTTGTTAGGTTTTGACAAACTGATAATATGGATAGTGGACAAGTAAACATGAAGCACAGAAAATCTTCAGTGACTAATGGTGACTGGTTAGCCAATGGTTTCTGCTTGGAGATTACATTGAGCAACTGCATTGGTTGCAGAAGTATCATTATTGCTGTGATTTCATAGCCTGCAATGGTTGTTTTTTTGTAGGATATCCACAATCGCACTTTACCTCCCCCCCCCCATAAACCACACTGTACATGAAGAGTAGAGTTGAAGATTCGAAATCTCCTTACCAGATCCAGCCTTCCTGGGATCCAGGATGCCCTTGACACTCTGTCCCAGCTCGCCCTTTTTAGCGCCGGTGTAGGCGATCTGGTTAGCGTCTGCAGCCTGGGTGATCTTCACATCAAACGGCGAGCCCTTCACTTCCTTATCTGACCAGTGCACGTTCAGCTTGTAATGGCCTACGAGTACGAGAAGCAAGGTTTAATGTATGTTTGTATTGGGACATTGAAGTTCCTTAATCAATCATCGTTAAGATGTCACCATGTTCATCACCAGTCCCCACGTGTCTCGACCCAAACTCTGTTAACACTGACTATTTATTTCTGGTGATTTACCATATTTGTGGAAGGGTTGATATAACAGGTGAATATCGCCTCTTCAAAGATGTCAAACCTGAAACCGGACTGTAAGGTTTGAAGCACTCACACCGAGCAGGACCCCTGCTCTTTTCCATTACCTGGCAACAACTTGAATGTTACATTGTACCTCGATAGCAGACACTTTGCAATAGCTGGTTAAAGGTACTGAATATTTTGGTCCAATTTCTTGTTATAACATTTACATTGTCTTTTCTACCATATCTGTATGTTAAGCGATAGATGTGAAGTAAGTCGTACCTGGTTCAGCTGGACAGTACAGCGCCCTGTAGCTGTTCTTTCTCCTGGGGTCAGGCACCAAGGTCACGTCCAAGTTCCCTCTTTGCCCCACAAGCTTACTCTCAGGAACACCTGCAATAGCGAATTGTATGTTTAGATCACAATGATAAAGGTATGGATGATATGAATGTACCATAGACATACCATTAAAATGGCCCATTTGCTATATGTAACCTGTGCCTTGTTATGTTTTGTCTGACCCATACCTCTTCCCTCATGACCTCAATGAAAAGTGGACAGTAGATCGATTTGAGTATTTTACGATTAAACAAAGGCTCAAACAAACAATCAGGCAAACAAACAAACATATAGACATCAGGTAATAGTAACTATGAAAGATGCTCATATAAGATATTGTTATTCATATGTACAAATTCATTTCAACAGATTCTACAATTGCCACGTACCGTTCCCAGCTTCCGACCCGTCTATCAGAAACTCGGCCACCTCGTCCACCTTGGCCTCCTTCAGTCCCTTCCCGCTCAGCACCACTCTCCTGGCGTCTATCTTCGGCCCCGCGTCCCCGTACAGAGGAGAGTCCGTGATGTGGTGCTCCGACCAGAACACCGAGATGGAGTGTTCTCCTAAAATGGCAGTGAAAAGATGGTAAGACAATGTCAAAACGTTATGAGGAGGCCAAGCCTAGTCAAGGGGCCAATGCTCTACACCACACTTATTTTGTAAAACATTGAAAACGACGCAAAATGCTTCACCCGTGAAACTACCGTTTGCTTTCATATTCTGTGATACAGAACAGTCAACACTGCCAGAGAAGACAAAAGACGATCATGGAAATGAGAGAATCTCATCTATGTGGACAGGTGGTTAGTATAGACATGACTCTTAATGCTTGGCCACATTGACCAAGTGGTTCCCATGTAGAAGGTATCAACTGCACCTGTTAGACTTAGTATCTGCGAATCCTCAAATGCACGGAGAAAGTACACTAAACCTAGTATCTATAGACTAAATGTCCTTTAGGAAAAACTAGCATCTACGTAGGTTGAGTATCACCATGGTTACCTATTTCTTCGGGTGTGAAGGTGACGTCATGGCGGTCCCCTGATCTCCTCTCCACGTCTGCTGGGATTTCTCTACTGGGACCGACAACACGGGCTGTCATCTTTCCTGCAGACAGAAACAAGGCAAGAAACACAACTCTTACCATGGTCTCTTTATCACAATGGCCTATACCTAGTACCTTTGAAGCAGAGATCCGGATCCTTTTTTCTTGAATCTCATTCCAAGTAGAAGAAAGGTCAAGTTTGTACGAAAACCTCTTATATTTGATTTAAGGTTCATCATTGAAAAGATATTGTGGGGCTCTCAAAAAATATCTATCTGAAGAGGTATGTATCTTGTTTGTAGGTGAGGCTGTAGAGGACCTTACGAAAGTTGCCGTACGTTTGGTTTTAGATTTCTCTGTAACAACAATGCCCCTAAAACTATAACAACTGAGGGAAGGGCAAGAGAAGAAGGGAAGGTAGAAAGCATAGTTTCTCCTGACCTGGCCCGGCGCCGTTAGCGTCCACAGGCAGAGTGTACATATCGTCCACCATGAGCGGGATCCTGCCGTTGTCGTTCTTCAGGCTGTTGGCTCCTCCCACGATGTGCACTTTGGCAGGGTTACAGATGACGGGATGGAAGGGGCTACCTGTAATCATCAATGTGTACATTTTGATTACTACCCTGCTAGTGTTGGTATACATTCAAATGCATACAGACATTCACACACTCGATTTTGAAATTGAACTTGAGATTAGGATGGAATAGGCTCCCTGTAATCATCATTTGCTAGACTTCGATCGATTAATGGCCTTCTAGCGTGAATATAGTTTTTATGCACGAAAACAATTGCAGAAGAAGATAGCTTTGCTATGTTCTGACAGTAGTCATTGTTCTAATAATGGATGACGGTTCAACGAAGTGGTAACCGAATCGTAAAATTCAACGTATGAATTTAAGTATACAGACAACGTCAAGCCAAGTAAAAAACTGTATCAATGTTACATAAGTTACATAAGATTGTTCATAATTGATGCATTGACGACGGTACCCAAAATCTGTTTTCTTTCCTTTTGGTAATTTGTAAATTATGGTAGAAATGCTGAGAATGTGTTTTACCTTCTACGTCCTTCCCCGCGTGTGCCAGGTTGATGTCGTACTTGCCGACCTCCATAGGTACATACGTCACCACGTGCTGGTTACCCTTCGTGTCCACCGTGTAGGTGGCGGGGTACCGGGGACCTGTCAATCAAAGTCACGTGATCAAATGTCATCAAGTTTCTTATGGTACCGGGAAAAAAACTCAAAAGAGTCACAAGTCTGATTACTTTGACAACAACTGCTATATATGTCTAATGCATTGTGATAGCGACTTTACACACTGTACTTTGCACCTTGCCTTTACCTGGCGTTAGAAATGATTGTGATGAGTAGAATATGACCAAATATAGAGATAACATGCCAGGGGAGTAGGTCCAGTAAACTGTACTCCTTTAGCTGCCCAACTCCCCTGGCAATTGTTATCTGTATATTCAACCAATTTCTACTCTGTCCAGACGCTTCTGAAGCTTGGTATAGGCTACGCTTAGGCATAAAAAATAGACTCTAATGGTTGAGAATACAGACCTTGAATTGCAACTTCCAGTGGCCCAGTCTTGCAGTTGGTCGTGTCCACCACGAACTCAGACGACTTCCCCTCGATGCCCTTCAGCAGACCCAGTCCCATGGCTCGGGGCTTGCCTGGAGGGTTCACTTCCGCCGGAAATGGGCTACCTGTGATTTACATAAGGGTAAATGTTACGTCATGTGTCATGCAAGGAATGGAAACATCGAACTTCGGCTTGCAATGGCAATGTTACTATAAAAGTTCTAAACACTTGACATTAGGCTGTCAGTCATATTCAAACCTTTGGCCATACACAAGGTAAGAGTTGAAGTGTCCTACTCCAAGCCTTGACATCATGCTCAGTAACTTGGTAGTGGGAAAAGACGCGTACTCAAACAAGACTTGATGTTCGTTAATATCTTCAAGGTTAAGGGTAGAAAATCTTTGCAGTGTTCGCTGCAAACTTCAAGAAACGCACAAAATAATCTTCTAGATTTCTATAAAGACTAACTTCGTTTAAAATCTAAACAGGAAGGAAAATATATAAATGATCACGATGTTGTTTCATGTCTTCCTCACCTGGTACGACATCGCCGTTGTAGTTGAGTGACACGTGGTGCGTCTCTGCCTCCTGCGGGATGAACTTGACTGTGTGGTACCCCGGACCCATCTCCTCCACCGTGCTGTGTACACGCCGGTGGTTACACGTCACTTCTGACGTCAGCGTGCCCTCTCCGGCACGGGTCGTGTTCACTGGGATGGCAAGTCATTTAGATAAAACTTTTTAGTGTATTGGGTAGATGAAAAGCACAAGTATATACATTTAGATTATTGTCATGTAAAACTGTTCGTCTTTTGTTGGCCGTTGTTTGGCTGGTGTTTGGGAGTAGTTCGGGCGTAGTTGACAGTGAAATTCAACTCAGATTTAACTCAAATTCGAGTTGATTCGTATAGAAAGGTAGGCCTGACCCAAAGTTGGTCAGACTGCTCCATATTTTTGGCTAAACTTGGTCGGATGGTCTACGGGGAAGGTTCTGAATGTTAAACATCTGTAGTGTATTAATAGGACCAAAACTGCATTCATGTGATATGAAAGAACCTACAATATGCTTCTTTGGTTGATATAATAATCAAAGGCAGAAAAACAGGAAAATAAAGATGTCTACAGTTGCCGTACCGTTAAAGGCTGTCTCTGCGTCTATCTCTCCCATCGGGATCCGGCCCACCTCCACCTTCCTGGCGTCGTACACCTGGCACACGAACGGACTGCCCTGCACCTGGTTCTTACCGTACGTTACCACTACGTTATGGGGTCCTGTACAGGCAAGATGAATGAATGAATGAATGAATGAATGAATGAATGAATGAATGAATGAATGAATGAATGAATGAATGAATGAATGGGTGAAGGAATGAGTGAGTGAATGAAGGAAGAAGGAGGAATGAATGAAGGAAGGAAGGAACATTGTTGCTCGACAGTTGCACATGGTGTAAAATAAATGCCAAATTAAATGACAAGTCTTGCTTACCCTAACGTAAATCTGCACAAACTCTGCACGTAGCTCATAGTATATATGGGATGTCTTTCTACTTACCGACATCCTCTGGAATGTATTCTCCTGTGTAGACCCCAGAGCCCTTTAGCTTGGAAGGCACTGTCTTCATTGTTGGATCCAAAACTGCACAAAGGGTACAAGAGCACACGATGATGTCCACATAAAACTTATATCGACATTTAAAAGATTGTATATTTGTTTCATTTCAGATCAGATCACTGTCATTGTTGCTGTCATCAAAGCATAAGACATCATTACACATAGAAAATTTGAGGTGATGAGATGCATATGGTAGTTTCTTTGTGTTACCTGATACGAGCAGCTCGACCTGATCACCCCCTGCCCTGGTAGTATCCACGTTGAACGTCGCGACGTTACCGACAGGTACGCGTTTGACGCCGTCTCCGTACACGCTCACCTGCCGACCGTCAATGACGTTACACCTGAACGGGTTACCTGTATCGAACAAGATCAACGTGTTTTATCATTCTGTCAATTACCAAATTCTGCAAGTATGGTAGTAACTACTACATCCTACAGCTACGATGAATCTACAGTATCTTACTCATTGCGTGCATCCTTAGCTTTTGGAGTGTCTTGTGTGTTTCTAGGAGAACCGAAGGTCTAAGGTAAGTTCCTTTTCTTGAAGATATGTTTTGTTCTATGGCTCGAAGATCCTAGGCCTTTCTGTGCCTTCTTCTAACTAATACGACTAACAAAGAAGTCTATGCCTCTACGTTTGCCATACCGTTATTAACACAACACCACAGACTAGCTGGACTAACTACACCACGGCACTATAGCTAACAGGAGGTGAAGCCTTCACCTGTCTTTGTCCATCCCCCAATGTATTGAAAAGCTCAATAGATAGACAGATAAATAAGACATTATGTTAGAATAGCACATCTATAAATCTATCTGATAGATTCCTACTAGCAACTGAATAGATTGTTAATAGATCCCTAGCTACCCTAAAATTTCACAATGTGCCTAGATCTATATTATAGCTGTTGTAGAATGTTAGATTTATATGACCTACAACAGCATGGTTGTGTGTGCATTGCATAGTATGTGTACAGAGTAACGAAAATACCTACATTTATTATGACATACTATTTCTAAATTCACATTCAAATTTCTCATATGGGATGTACTTTGGCATCATAGATTTACCCACTTTTGTTCTGTGTCAAAGAATAAAAGAAACAGAGTGTGATCCAAATATCTTAATTCGTTCTCTTTCTTTTACGTTTCTGTCCTACACAGTTGTAACTACTATGTAGCCACTGGGGTAACACAATCTAAGAGACAGAAGAGTAGTTGTAATCACCAGGTACGAGTATATCGTTGTGCTTGACGAAGATCTCGTGCGGGCGTCCCTCCTGTGGAGTGAACCTGAGCAGGTACCGGTCCTTGTCTGTAGACTGCAGGTAACACGGCACCTCCTTACGGGCACAGGCCACCGCAGCCGACAGCGTGCCCTTACCGGCTTTAGTAGCATCGACTGGGGAGGAAAAAAATCCAATTATTTATACAACTTTTAATCTAAGGTGTAACAACTGTATCCATTTGCATGGTAGACTACAGGTAACACGGCACCTCCTTACGGGCACAGGCCACAGCCGCGGACAGCGTGCCCTTACTTGCTTTAGTGGCATCGACTGAGGGGGAAAAGAAATCAAGATATGGCGTCCAATTGTTTTTGCATTTTTTCATGTACCATACCAACTGTATCCATTTACATGGTAAATTGCAACAAAGAAATACTGTGGGCCCAAAGAAACTCGCTTGGATGTCTATAGCTATTCCAATAAACTAAATATCATTGGAATATTAGATGTCATTTTGTGAATGTGTTTACAATCATTCTATGTGATAGATTGCAAAAGAATAAATATATTGCAGGTCCAAATACAGTCACTAGGATGTCCAAAACCATTTTCACATTAGATTAAATATTAAACCAAATATCAGTGAAATCTATCTACAGATTATTTAGGTATGCCGTTTAACAAAGCAACAAGCAACTCTATTCGGCCAAAATAAAGTCACTGGTGGAGGTAAATTATGAATTTGGGTCGCTGTTGACAAGTAGGTAACATTTTAGTGGTTGTAGTCACGCTATCTCACTCACTGACTACGATAATCATAGGTTCTAGTAAATTGGTGGCTTAATTTGCACGCGAGTGGTCGGTTCCAGAAAATGACGTCACTCACTCGGGACGGCTACTTCCTGTCCGATGTCGACTGGGTCGTCGATGGGGCCGACCCGCACTGCGCTTGCGTCGAACACGTAGGCGGTGAAAGGGCTGCCGGGAACGGGGTCTCCAGAGAAGTTGATGGTGATGGTGTGCGGTCCTGGGAAGTGAGAGAAATTCTGTCAGCATTGTAAACTATGTAAATTGATGTTTATATAATAAACAACAGAACGGTAAATTTAGGGACAAATGCTTACCACAAGCGACAAACTATGGGTTCATATAAACATAAAGTTCAACTGAAAGTCTGTTTAGTTTTAAAATTATCTATTGGACATCTTTTATGCAAGCAGAAAGTTAACATCCCATGATTTGAGGAATAATACCCATGTAGTAGACTGCCAGTTATTTTATGTTTTTCTCATGGAAAATGATAGCAAAAGTGATTTTAAGGTACTCTCATGGAGTAACCTGATGTGCTACTAAAGTGCTCTGATGTAATACTAATATATTTGTTGACACGACACACCTTCAGAACAAAAACACCAATAAATTTGACCTCACATAAACCCATACGTACCCACTTCAGATGGTATGTAAGAACAATCATAGACCCCGGACCCCGTCACCTTGCATGGTATCGCCTGTAAAGTGGGACCTGTGGACAAAAGACAACATTGTCCTGTTGTACTCATAAAACAAAAAACCCTGCAGGGTAGAACAAGTGGCTGAGATAATTACATGATACTCTAATCGCATGTTGGTCTCTAGACAGTGTCAAAGAAACAACCCATGTGTAAGTATTTTATTTGCATCGCTTTCCAAAATATAGATAACAATTTAGCAAAAAAATGCAATTTAGTAAAAAAATCAAATACTAGCATACTTGCTGTTATGTTGATTTTGAACATAAGTTGATTGATTGATCGATTAATCTATTCAATATCGGTTATCATAAACATGAAATTTCCTCATACTAACAGATAATTTGTTGATTTCATTATTTCAGTCATAGTTAGTTATCTGATCCTATCTCTGACCTTAATTCCCAAGTTTTAAACTCTGTACTTGTATGTAAACCTGTACTTATGTGTATGTCTGTCTTATGTATTTGTATCGCTAATAGCAGGCCATGCCCCATATACTACATGTTATAGGGGCTAGAGGGTATCTCAATAAAATCAAACTCAACTCACTTGTCAGGGATTGGCTGAAAACTAAAGTGGACACTTCCCAACCTCTGTAATCATGGTGGTAATCGACGACTGACGTATAGAATTACTTGCTCTTAACCGTATTGAGACCTCTGACCTCTCAGCAGTTTTATACCCTATGTTGTATTCTTATTTCCCATGTTGTATTTCATTTGCTATGTTGCATTTTATTTGCCATGTTGTATTTAAGTTACGTTATGCTTCTTGTATATGTATGTATGTATGTTTGTCTAGTATTCAATGCGACTCCAGGAAGACTAGTGTTGTATCATTGATTTGTACGCACTAATGGAGATCGACCAAATAAACAAACAAACAAACAAACAAGCAAGCAAACAAACAAACAAACAAACAAACAAACAAACAAAGAAACAAACTCACTTGTAATGTTGATGCCGAGGATGCCACCCTGTCCAGCCCGTGAAGTGTCCACCGTGAAGTCGGTGACATTGTCGACGGGCAGGAGTCCGCTCAGCCCCCGCCCCTGCGCAGTCACCTGCCCGCCGTCAATCACCTTCACCACGAACGGGTTACCTGTGGAGCACATGCTGGCGATTAGCTATGGCCTCCTTCAGTCTATGTTTACCATGGTAAACCTTAATCTACAGCTTTGACCATGGCTGAACAGTCCTATACGAGAACGACAGTCTTTGCCACATAGGAACGGGTTACCTGTGGAGCACATGCCGACAGTTAGCTATGGCCTCCTTCAGTCTATATGATCATGGTAAATCTTAATCTACAGCTTTGACCATGGCTGAACAGTCCTATACGAGAACGACAGTCTTTGCCACATAGGAATGGGTTACCTGTGGAGCACATGCCGACAGTTAGCTATGACCTGCTTTAGTCAATATTGGTCATGGTAACATCCTAATTGTTAACAGCCATAGCCAAAGCTGTATGGGTGAATAGTCCTATACGAGAATTACAGTCTCTACCACAAGTCTGAGTGGTTCAAACATTACAGTCCGGTCTTACGCAGCTTGTACATGCACGTACATGTACACAACTGGTGTGTTACGTCTAAAGGCGGTTTACAGGTTATACGAAACAAACAAAGAAACATGGGGTACATCTGTAAGCTGACTCAGAACTGCCAACAATTAGCCACACATAAAACCCAACGTTGTCCGTTTGTTGACTGTAAACACTACGCGAAATCACTTTGAGGCCATTTGAGAACATCAGAACTGGCAACCCACTAATTCACTGACCAGCAAGTCTTTTAACAAAAAAAATGCAAAATACCAACTTCCAAAAGCAATGGGGTATGCAAAATAACGGTATAAAGTCGTATTACTCATACTATGAACTGCCTTTCGCAAGAATAAGGGTTTTTTTTAAAATGTAGGGATCATGTAGCAGGCCCATATCATGTTGATTGAACATAGCATTTTAAGCAAGCACGCATTGTTTGGTACACGGTCATTTTGTTTTACGCCAAAAAAGGACAAAGTAGGGGGTTGACATTCGACCTTGGCCTAAATTTATAAGTACTAAACCTTGAGACTGGGTTGTACTACATTCTTTCTGTCCCCGAACCTGTACACAACAATTTGTCCGGCGGATATTGCAGCTTCACACCTCGCACAATTATTCCGTGCACTCGATAAGTGGCCAGGATGCCCTGCGGTTATATCGTCACTTACGGCTCGGCTCACACAATCAGGCTTGGGGTCAAAACACTTGGGTTATGTGCACGCTACCTAGCCTCTACCATGCAGGCATCAGAAGCGGTTGGGAAGAATAGAAACCCGAAAAGACAGATAACATATCAAGGGAGTTGGTCCGCAAAAAAAATATAGTGTGCCGGACCCGAACATGTTATCTGTCCATTTGGCCAATTTTTCTAGCCGCTTCTGGAGACTGGTAGAGGCTATATGCTACCATCTGGTAGTAAAGCTTTGTTTACCAAGGCCAACCAAATCATATGGTACATGACATGCATGATCGATTAGTAATAAAGGATGTGATGTACGCTTTGAATATTGCAGAGGAACGAATCCAGAAACGGTGGTGCAAGCTGGTTATGAACCAACAAACAAACAAACAAACAAACAAACAAACAAACAAACATGGATTAGTGCCACTTGTATCAACCAAGAGTTACATCTTAAATATTACGTTGTGCGAGGACCATACAAAAAGTGATCCATTAAATTGGGTATGTAACACACGAAAATACACCAAACAAACAAACAAACAAACAAACAGACAAACAAAAAGAGGTACCTTGCACATGATTAGACCTACCGCCCACGTCTTGGTCCCCGAACTGCACGTCGATGTTGTGAGGTGTCGGAGCGTTTGGGACAAAAGTCAGTAAGTATTTCCCGTCACCCGCCTTGGTCAGCCGGCTGGGGACCGGGCCGTTAGGACCATTCATCGTTATCAAGGGGTCCCCTATACGGAACATTGGGTTAGTCAGTTAGTTAATGCAGTGTAGTAGTAAATGGTAGTCTCCACCAGGCCTTCCTGCGGGTTACAGGATTCGTAGAATTGGGCAAAAAAGGTTAGAATAATTGGCCAGGATAGTCAAAAACTCTACGATGGCCTGGTCAATCATTCTTCCTATTTGAATAAAGTTAATTGTTGCTGAACCCTCGGTGTTAGTCTGGTGGAGACTGCATATCAAGTGCAGAGTGAATAGAGTTAGCGTTACCACATTAAGTTACATACATGTGAAATGTGAATAAAACCATTAGACACCTGGTGAGTTGAAACGTACAGACATATTGGAACTTTATTGTATATAGTAACAATTTCAAGCCACAAACAATAAGTGAATGTTTTCTTCCATTTTGTTTCATTAAGTACTTGCGCCATGTTAAATAGTCTTTGAAGAAATAAATGTATCTTAACACAGCAACAGATGGTCAGTACTTCCAGTTTACCAAGGTGATGTAGCTTAACATAAAGCTATGGTCATCATAATTAGGGCAGTACAAAATGAAACGCCAGTATTCGTGTGACCTCCAACGGTGTTTGTTGGTTAGGGACACTTGAATGTACTAAGTACATGTAAGGCTGAAGGACGGGACTGATGATATTGATAATGGACGTCCTTGTACCTGTATGTAAGTAGACACATGACTGAATGCCGAGACTAAAGGCAGCTTAGACCAAGGAGGTCCCTTACTTAGACTTGTAATGACTACCCCTGTACCTGTATGTAAGTACACATGTATGACTGAAGGACGAGTGTAAGTACAGGCTATACCTGATAAAGCCCACCCCTGCACATACATGTATTTGAGTGAAGGACGGTAGTGAGTAATATGCTGAGATGGCCACCCACTGACAGAAACAACTGGTCATCTGTTAGGCTTTCTTTCATGTGTGAATTGAATAGGTAATCATTTGGACATTAGAAGGCAGAAATGACATGTCCTGCACAATGCTGTCTTTGTTATACTATGTGAAGATGCGTCCATGGCCCTAATTATCCTAGTTTCTTCGGAACTGCGTATACTGATAGTTTTTTTATAGTTAAAGTCCCCGTATGTACTCTTTTCCGTGAGACTCAGTTCAGTGCAGCTTGAATATATCCTTGCTGTAAATAAGAAAGCTTTTTTATTCACAAAAATGCATATAGTTGCAAACATCCAAAAGCATTGACTGGCTCTCTTGATGACTGTATAATGTTGGGTGCTATTTTGCAATTCATACTAAGCTTTATAAGCGGGTTCATCCATCTGTTGTATAGTTATGTTTGCGGATTATAATACGCACATTAGCACGTGAACACTTTTTCATCAGTTTTAGTGAACCACCCTTGAGATAAGGTGATGTGAATAACCTTGTGAATGTCCTACAGAGCAAACCCACCCACCACACCCTAAACTCTTCACATAAAGAACACAATACATGTTAGGGCGTTGACTAAATGACCAATCAAGAATAGAACATATTTCCTCGTAACCCACGCCCAACGAAGAACAAGACCACAAATGTTCTTCTTACGTAGCCTCCATCAGGCCTTCTTACGGGGTTACGGATGGTGGAATTCAGCAAAAAAGGATGTATAATTGGTCATAAGGGTCAGTCCGCGTAGAGGTTAATTTTCCTCTCATCCGAATGAACTTTACAGTGGCCAAACTACCCTGTCCATTCATTCTCCCGATTTGGCTAAATTTTACAGTTGGTTGTCCGATGAAGACTACATCTTACGGGTGTTTCCCTGCCATTGCCTCCGGAATACGGTCATATCTACGATGCATGCATCTCTGTTTTCAAAAGAGTCTAAGCCTTGGATCAACTTTGTCTGCACGAGTGCCCCCTTTATTTGTGTTCGCCTGCTGTGACGTAGATCTACAGCTGATCTCCCCGATACAATAATCCCGCGTGTGCAGTATTCTCTGTCAGCGCACCTTTCACCTTTTAGGAAACGGCGTAATGCTTGTCATAATAATCATGCACAATGGCGAAGAGTTGGAAGTGCGTTAAGTGTGAGGGTGGCAGTCATTTTCTGCACTTGTGTTACGGTAGTCTCTACCAGGATTATAAAGTGACTGGAAAGAGTACAAAATGGCCAAAGAGATAACATACCAGGGGAGTTGGTCCGCTAAGACTACAGTATATACTCCTTTAGCGGACCAACTCCCTTGGCATGTTATCTGTCTATCTGGCCAATTTCTACTCTTTCCAACCGCTTCAAAAGCCTGGTAGAGGCTAGCGTTATGGCAAAGATCAGTCCAGTGCGAGTGGGCATTTAGTATTATAGCAGTTTTTAAATGTGTAACATTTTTGTGTGTTCACATATCCAACTAAACGTCAATAGCATGCAACTCCACCCCAAAGAATGCCCTATAAGATAACAATGACATGCATATTTACCGCTAACGACGCGCTTCCACCCTGCCTATAGCTAAGATCGTTATCTCAATGGAGTTAACCTCTGACATAGTATCCTTACTAATCATAGCCTTCTCCCCAACACAAATTACTCCTTAACAATGATCTATTAAGCCGTTTAGTCTTCTCTTACGCAACAGAGAAATAAGTGCGCACGAAGAGACTATAGTTAAGCCTATACATTACAAACAATTATGGCTGGAAGTTGACCTTTGAGATTCCAAGGATGTTACATTGCCCTGAGGTGTTGGCCATGGGGCAAGGTTCTGATTCTCAAACATTTTACTGCGTTCAATGGCAAAAAATGTGCTCCAATCTACAAAATATTTCTAATAATAGCCAACATGTGAGTATGATATATATGCAGGGTCTCCCACTCTTAATGGCACTCGAAGAACTTGCAGTCTACAAGTGACTATCTTTGCATAAGAGCCACCCGGTCATCGTAACCTTTACATTGCAGTCCCTTAGATCGTATATTTTCCACTGATTCAAGCATGAAGAATCCTGTCTATAGTGCCCAGCTGCATGTCTACAGTAGCCATCTTTTTCGAGTCTTTTGAGTGGTAACTGTAGGACGAGTTTGCACTCTGGTTAGTTCCTAAATCCTGGTTGCCCGCAAAACACGATAAATTGTCGATGCCAATTCGATATCCAACTGCAGTGACATTCATTGATAAAAGAAATCTTGAAAATTCCATATAGTTACTGACGTTTCGTTTTATATGTATGAAACGTTACTTTCCCTTTTATACCTCCGATCAGCCTTAGACTTCTTTTAAACTTCGCTACGTCACAAAGCTTAGAGAATAAATCAACTAAGATTCCACGCCACGTCACGCTAACCACATTTAAATTTAAATTTGACAGGACACTTTTATAGTGCATGGGACCTGAATCATAATGGTTGTGTCACAACCTTTCTTTTCTTTATACATTTTGAGATGACGTTATACTTGTAAGCCAACACACTTGTCGAGAATAAATAGTAGGGTTATAAAGTTGTAGCAAAGCCGCAGTGCACTACTAGCTACTTGAAAAACCATGATCATGCTTCACTCAGTTGAGAATGACTGCTTTCTTACCTTATTTACCCCAACTTATTGTATTATGTGGTGAGCCTAATGCTGTATGGATAGACAGAAGCATCATAGTCGCATTTGTATGGTATGTGTCTAATGCTGTAATACAGTATGTATGGAAAAAATATTGGAGCTAAGCTTTTGAAAGGCCATATCAGAATTTTTTCATTATCAGATCTTCGTTTGCATATTCGTATTGCTGTTGAGAAAACCCTTAAGACAACGACCATTTGGTGCGGTTATATGATAAGTTGCCTTTTAGCTGCCTCTTCACCTCATGAGTGCAATACTATGTTAACACTTGACTTTTGGTGATTTATCAAACCGGGCGCCACCTTATTGGGGGTGAGGTCGCAGTTATGATTCACCAACACCGCAATTAGTGAGATGAAATTCCTCTGCACTGCCTTTGTCCCCGACATCATGTCGACTGAATAATTTAGAAGGCACAAAAAGGTGGGCCTTCACTGTAAGTACCTGTCGTAAACTGTATGAAGAGCCACCGAAGACAAATTTGAGGATAAACACACCAATTGTGATTGAAATCAATTAACGAAAACAGACGGTATCACAACAGTTACATCGGATGTTCACCCGCATATAATTGGTAAACAAAATATTTCAGGGGTGAAAGGTTGACTCCCCTGAGGAGGGAAGAAAAATGGCCGATGATCCCTTCCCTGCAATTTACATACCATTCCACTTCTGGAATGCTTCAATGAGATAAAGGACATGCTTCTTAGTTGAATCACGATCGTATTTCAGCGTAAACGTTGCCAATGATCAGAGAATCGTCCCGAAATGGACGGAAAGAGCTCCGTGAGTTAATGACATGTTTCCGAGCGCAGGACAAGTCATCTGTCAGCCCAGAGGGGGTTAAGTTGGAAAACCTGTTCGATCCCTACTTAGATATAACGTACGGTTGACTAACGCGACAAATACATAGCTATGATACACATCAAATATGTGGAGAAGAAACGTATCATGCAGCAACATCTATAATTGGCTAATGACACGGTGCTTGTTTGTGAAAACTGGATCCATACCTGCTTTGAGCAACATCCACTACGTTTCGTCAGTCACTGTGTAGCGGATGCTACTTGAAACGTCTGACAGTTATCAAAAAGCTATCCAATTGCTTTAGTAACAGTTTTCTTGTGTATCTTATTACGTGGATGTATGGATGTCTAGCCTTCATCGACATACGACATGTTTTGTATCTGCTTTGTTTGGAGGAAAATGTGTGGACTACGTAATGCCACTGTTGATGTATAGATATAACTGTCTATTCACAGGACCTCGCGGTTTTTTGAAACACTTGGTGACAAAGATACTTGCCAACAACACCGTAAAATCCGCGCTACAAAGCTCGGGGGAAGTGAAAACAAGCAAAGAGATCTTCCTCGTTTCACCTGCTTTAACATCTTATGGAGAGGATACCTTGGATTTGAGAAGACAAAAACAATCCTATGCCCCAATGACTGCAAGATTTACTCTAAAAGTGTAACTCTGTAAAGTATGTGAACGTGTGAACCCCACACAATACCCGCACTAATATAAGGTTCTTTTGCATGTTGGTATATGGATGTGACATTAGCAATATTATATCAAGAAACTCGTGATTACCGTAGTCAAATCTTTGACATCGACTACAAGATTCTAAATTGACTTGTTACATGTACGTGTAACAACAGTTAGAATACATACTTACAAAGATTTGAAATTATGCAATCATTTGGTCTTATAATGATGCATTTCTTCGGTAACAATAGAAAATGGTGATACTCATCATCATCTCATATCTCGACGATCTAGTTGCTAGGATGATAATACCAATACTTATACGAACATCAATCGACTCTTTCAGAGATGGTTTTGTTGTCGGTAGCTCAAACAGTTTTGGTTTACGACTAACAGTTTATCATAAAGTGACATGATGTAGAAAATTACAACGTATCACGGACAAAACTCTCAGACTATTCAACCGATAGTCTTAAAAGAGACACACCCTAGCTATGGGACTTAAATCAGCTGACCTGTTTTGCTTCCTTGTACAGCAATGAACCATCTATAACCGTGCGACAGTCACTGGTTACAAAATATACACGAATTTTTAGTTATTTGAACGCCAAATTTTGTACAATGTTTTCACATTTGTATCTTCGCTTTTAGGTTAATCAGCTGCTTCCTAGAAGCAATTATAGCTTTTAAAGATGCCACAAAAATGTACTAATGTCCAAGTAGTACGTGCAAATTTTGGAGTGTCCAACTATCAATTGTTCTAGTGATTATAAGCCATGTCGTGTACAGTTTATGTAAGGCATTTTGAAGCACTGGACACTGTGAGTGACATATGGATAGTATGTCGACACGCAAGCCCTTATATTGTATGTAAACAATGCAGCTGAAACCCTCAATGAATCATTTGGTAACACAGGTTCTATGATAGGGACGTTGAACGCAGAATCGCAAAGATATTTTGGTGTGATATGCTGGATTTTTTGGTGCGATATGTTGACAAAAACATCAGAAAGGATAGTAAAAACCCCGCAAATATTTGGTCTCCCCTCCCCCTTGATGATTAGCAATGCTGTGTGGTTGAGTACATATGAATGGGACTAAAGCTGTCCGCTCATTGGAATGTCGTTTGACGGGTTGTCTGCGCGCCTTCGACTGACACATCTGCCCGAAAATCGTAAAAAATACGTTTCCTTTTCCCTTGTCTGACACAGTTTTATCCCATCTTGATCACAAAACTATGTGTACTTCTTAAAAAATGTCAAGTCAGAGACTCAGTGATGTAAAAACGCGAGTTAAAACCCACCTTGCGTAGACATCCTCTAGGTGAGAGCAGTTGGGTGACCTCCCCTCGTATCGTCCGACAAAAACACACCGACACTCCTCGCGTTGGCGTCGCCCCCAATGCTCCCTGCTGTCACAGATTTTTCCCGGCTTCAAAAATCAACAGCCTACAACGTCCTGCTTTGTTATTTTCTGACAATACGTTAGGAAACAACCGCGCCGACGCCCATTGACACTAGAAGACCTGCCCTCCGTAGTTAAAGCCTAATGCTACCACCTAGCCATCTGATTCTCGCACAGGTAGCCTTTATTGTCACCGCCTGGTCTCGCGAGAGGTTGCGAGATGTTCGAAGCTCAGAGGTCGGCTCTAGAGGTCACGGAAATGTCAAAAGAATCACTTTTGATCGCTCGTCTGTCATTACTTATTAATAACTACCCAGTGAATACAGTGCGGGCGAGAACTACGCGCCCTTGAACACCTTGGTAGGCTGATATGTATTTTGTTCGCTATTTTGAGGCGTTTCTTTTGCGTACAATTATATAGCAATAACAATCGTTTCACATTTCAGTATTAAAAAAAATGTTGATATAAAATATATTTTACCAACATGGAATTCTATGATCAACCTTATTTGATGAGTCTCTGTTGTCAAACTGCCATTGCCGATTTATGTTTACACTTTACATACGCCTCTTTATTTTTTCGAAGTGTCTTGCATGTGCATGGGAGATTATAGTCAATATAAATTTTATTCACAATAAAAGTAATTATCTTCTATAGTCATACATTGTCTGTATCAGTTGTGACTTGTTGTGTTCTTGCTTTCGTCGCATTAGAGGATGATGCACTTGTTGTTCCTGCTACAATTCAACTAATATAATTTCATTTATTCCAACATTATTTGAGAGTAAAAAAGGAAGTTCAATTGATTCATTTTCAAGAATTGACATACACGTCGGGTATAGAATTTTCTTTATTTTCTTACCTCTTCACTACAGTTTTGATACATTTCTAGTATCTTTGCATAGTTAGATAAGACGAGATGGCATTACGTTACAAAGCTGTCCAGAGCACGAGTGTTCTTTAACATTGGTCCTCGGGCTTTATTGGTGTATCCATGTATTTTGTTGTTTGTAGGTACGAATGCTTAATTGGTATGAAATATGCGCTTTGCACGAATGCGCTTTATGTCACTTTGCAGGCACGCCCTCGGGCGACGTTTTACACGAATTACACTCAAGGCATATCATTAGGGACGATCACACTTACGAAGTAGGTAAGTATGATTACAAAATGTAAACATCAAAATATTGTAGCGACATTCTGAAAACTGACACGTCAATTTATCGTATTAAACTGAGCAGGAAAGAGGCCGGTTGTAGAATTCTACAGGGATACATACAACAAACAACTTTTACACATTTTCTATTCTGTTGGTGATTTTTACACTCCTCTTAACCTAAATATGGAGAAAATGATGTCTAAAAATATGGTACGCCGTATACGGACTGGAATAAATAATGACTAACATTGTGGGCGCAATGATAAAAGCAACTCCAAATTACATACGAATTATGATATTCAATTTTTACAATGTGTTCCATCTAGATGTAAGCGAAAATTCAACATATAAATGACAGTTTTTACTGGTAGGTTTGGAGTTAGTTTGGTACATAAAATGACTGACTTCGTATGTGGTTATTGCAAGGTATCTACATAAATAGGTAAAAAATAAAATAAATACAACATGTAGCAATGGTAAATAAAATACTGGCTAATGCCGTTTTCTTTAACATATCAGTCTCAATACCCTGCTGTGTAAAAACAATTCATACACCATTCTGGACATTTTTTTGGTTCAACGCTTGACAGTACGGCAAATAACTCTAGAATTACTGCATATTTAAAGTTTGTACAAATGTTTAACAAGGATAATGTCACTGAAGTTTATCATACTTCATACAACTATATATATACTAATTCGGCGACTATCACGAATTCTATCTTCCCCATATTATCTTGACTTGTCGAAACTCGACCTGGTCGACCGTCTTCTCTGTCGGGATTTGTCGTAAGACTTCGCCTCGTCCGAAGACCCGAAGACGATGACCTCGAACGGACTCTCGTTGATATTCTCGTCCGACCATTTGATGGCGATGACGTATTTGCCCACCATCTTGGGGGTAAAGTTCACCGCGACTGCGCGGTCCTTGTCCGGCAACGGCCTTGACTCTAACTTGAATGACCCTGAGAAAAAAAGTTCAAACATTTTAGAATAAAAACACGGAAACTGCTAAAATATACACTCTTTTGAACCCACAGTCAATAAGCATAGTAATTATGCCTTTGATGTGGAGAATAAGTTAATAATCTTTAAATTTGGTTCTCGAAATCAAAGTAGCGCACCGTCAAAAAGCCACTTGTGCGAACAAAGGCATAGGACACAGTGCCCGACACAGGTGAAAAGCTTCTGTAGTAGGATTTGGTACGTAATCAGGTGTGACAATGCGCCCTGTGTTTCTGGTTAATAGATGGATTTGCTATTGTTGCAGATCACATTCAAAACAGATGGGAAACAAGATGGCTGGCGAATGTTTGTTGAATCTTTGATCTCCCCCTTTGTGAGGTGCATTAGCCACCTGCGATGTGCAGCGGACAACACAAACACTGATGTCGACGTGGGACAGGTAGGAAACTACTGTAGTTGAAAAGGAACTGCTCAGTGTACAATGTGTGTGCGTTTGTGGGGGACGCAAGGAGGCGCAATTTTCCCCATGTCAACCTGTCATATATTCAAAGACATCCTCTTTGTTTTCAAAGGGTCTATGTATACACCATCTTTTCCTGATATGTATACCTTGGTTGCTAGCGTCAAACATTTTCTGTTTGTTTTGTACTAACACATTGTTGCCATGAAGACTTGCAATAGCCACAAAAATGCGTTTTGCTCTTGCACGAAATATAGAACAGGAGTTCTAAGAATCATAGAACAGGTGTTCTAAGAATAATAGAGCAGAAGTTCTAAGAACTATAGAACAGGTGTTCTAAGAAACATAGAACAAGAGTTCTAAGAATACCAACATGACCTCGAATAGATTCACCATGTATCATCTCTTACTCCTATTTTTACATCACCCCTCTCTTCCTATGAATGAATATGAATTATAATCAAGTTCCCTTCCTTACCCGGTTTTGGCCCGTCCACCTTAATCTGCAGCTTGCCTGGCCCCGCCCCGGCCGTGTGCACCAGGAAGTTCCCCCTCCAGGCGCTGAGCACGCCGTGCTTCAGACCCGGCCCGAACGCCGTCACCTTCTTAGCGTCGGGTCCTCCAGAACTGGTCGGGACCGGTGCGATGTCCACTATAAATGGGCTGCCTGTTGTACACAAGAAATGTAAAAATCATCAAGAAAACTCATAACCAAAGTCTCATTTGGAAAGAAAGACACAAACAACTGCAGTTCCAAACGAAAGTGCTAGGAGACATCATATTCCCTTCCCTGTGAACATACACATACACACACACACACACACACACACACACACACACACACACACACACACTGACACAAGCGTTCGCATTTAAACATGGCAGTCGTTTTACCTTCAATTTTCTCTCCGTTATACTTGATGTCCAGTTCATGCTTCCCGGCCTCCTTTGCGCGGATCTTCATCAAGTAGATCCCGTCTTCCTTCTCAGTCAGCTGCACGTCAGCCTTCCCGTTCGGCCCCAGGCAGCGCGCCTGGAGCAGACCTGGTAAAATATACAATTATGACAGATTAAAACTTACGTATATTCCAACTTTTACTTTTATTTATATCTCTATTGCCATGGCCAGTTTGTATAGGTTTGTGAACGATTTCGGTCCAGTTTAGGACTAAGGTGCTGTAAGTGGTAAAGGTAAATCCTAGAATTTGCTTCTGTATTTTTGTAATGTTAGATGGCGACATGAACATAAGCTCCGGCTTGAGTGTGTCGTCATCCTGTCCACTTTGCTCCTAAATGTTTTAATAAAGAAAAAAAAATCCTAGAATGGGGTCATTTTTACACCTGCAGAGGTGCCAGGGGTATTCTGACGGTTGTGGATGGAAAGTTTGCGTGAGGATAATGTTTAGCCCTGTGACGCATCAATCTTGCCTGTGCGGAGGCCGACCATGTCTGAAAGCACCTTTGCTTCATGCTCTCGGTCTCCAGGGAAAAGTATGACCCAGTTAACTAAATAGCTAAAAGGACAGAGTACAGTAGTACCTGTGGCTAGTAGCTTGTTCTAATAAATTTCTTAGAACTCCTGTTCTATATGTTTCTTAGAACACCAGTTCTATTGTTCTTAGAACCCTTGATTTATGTTCCTTAGAACTTCTGTTCTATGTTTCTTAGAACGATGTTCCATGATGTTCGACTGTTCTATTTCATGGACGCAATGCAACCTTTTAGCCTATTTTGGTCACATAAAGATTTTAATTATTAAGGTTTTATTTCATGGATGAAAGACAACGCTTTGATCTATTTTTGTCCCATAAATGTTCTAATTATTAATAAGGTTTAAGAAACACTGAAACACTAGTATCCATCAGACTTCTTTTGCAGGCTAAATAAATCGTAGAAATCGGTCTAAAAAGGGTATTAATTGGCGAGAGAAGGTAGCCGGTCATCGACGATCAAATAGGCCTGCAGCGCCTGCAAAAAAGTCTGGTGGAGACTACTGAAAGACCAGTACAAGCCGTGTCCCTACCCCCCGCGCCGGCGTCCCGTGGGTCTATGTTAGCGCGGATGGTGCTGCCCAGCACGGCTCCTGTGATCCCTGAGAACCGGACCCTGCTCACGTCTATCGTCTTCTTCACCGTGATCTTAAAGGGAGAACCGCGGACCTCCGCATCGTCCCAGGTTACTTTGAGTCGGTACGTGCCTAATGTGAGAAGGTGCAATGACAAATTCTTAGATTCCACATTTATCGATCATGAAGATCGGTACTATGTAACATCTGACAGTATTCGTAATATCATGGATATTTCCTTAATTTTGCATTTTTTTTGTCGTTTTAGAACCTTTCCCAAGACATCATCGTTACATGCATGCATTAGGTCGCAAGTAGTAATAGACAAGGTAACGGCACATTGTGATAAGTAAGAGTGGCTTACCTTGTTTTTCTGCACAGTACAAAGCTCTGTACTTGTCCCTTTTCTGAGGGAAGGGCATGAGAGTGACTTCCACCTCCTCCTCTCGTCCTCTCAACACACACATTGGTTCACCTATAGTAGAAACAATATTTTAATATCATGTGTAATTATGAATCCACTTGAAGTCGAATACTTACTTTTCAATGTCGTTTTTGGCTGAGGTACCTCAACTGAATTCAAACAATCTGCCAGGCGACCAAAATCTGATCATATCGAGGTCTTGAAGATCTACCCATCTTACAAATATCAATTCAATCCTTCTCGAGTTATCGCATTCACACAGACACTCACACGAACACACCGTCAGGACATACCCTCCCCAAACCATAAACTTCTTCCCTCACTCAACCTCTTTCAAATGTAATAAAAAGCATCAACAATATCAGCAATGTACCTGGCCCGGCGTCGCTTCCATCTAGAACGAACTCGGCCACTTCGTTGACGAAGGCCTCCCGAATGCCCGAACCACTCACGACGACCTTGTTCGGGTCGGATCGGTATCCCCTCGCGTCTCCATATATGGGGCTACAGGGCAGCTCGAAGTCCAGCCATCGGAGTTGTATAAAATGTTCACCTAAAACACACAGCAAGATATTATCAGCTGATTGCTACTTGTATACTACTTGTATACTTCTGAATAAAATGTGATATTGCAATGTATTCTTATGTCCATAGAAAACACTCAGAAGAAGCAAGGACCTCCCTGGAAGAAGAGAGACTTACGAAGCTACCTGTAACTCGCAATAAAACACAAGCCAACTGAAGAGAAGATCTTTAAGATATATTTTATACATCGCAAATCCCATATACAATGCATTGACTGAAGAATGTTTGTAAGTGTAATTAATGTTCTTACCTTCTTCTTTTGGAATAAAGGTGACGTATTGTCTCCCGTTGTTTTTCTGTACTGTTTTGGCCCTGATGTCTCGAGAAGGACCCTGGACTATTGCATCTAAGATACCTGTAAGTAAGCAGATAACAAAATGGTAAAAGATCAAGTCAAATGTATTACCCTAAAGCAGCATCGACAATCAATATAGGACGGTATTATATCTGAGCAATTTGAGCCTGATGATGAAGATATGAGTAACGTTCACGCTACATCAGTTACGTTACGGATAAAAGTGTATCAGGACAACCTGGGCAAAATTGATTATGGAGTGATCAGATTTGTGTCTCACCACTTGGCGATGGAAATCGCAAGACCTTGTTAAACTCCAAAATAAAAGTTACATTAAGGCCATGTTGATTTGATTATATGGATGACATCCTCCGGGAGCCCCAAAACTGATGCGCGCGTGCGAATAAAAAAAAAGTTTTGCAAAAAAAAAAAAGTTGTTTTCATTATGAAATCTACGTGGTCATGAGGGTTGAACAAATGGGACAGAATATGGTTTGGCGAATAATCTAATCTTCAAGTTCATTTCCTTACAATTTCGTCTTTTTTCGTTTGATTTTGGCATTCTACGACATTGGTATAGTTTTTACTTATTTTTTTGTAACTTACGGTATATGTTTGCTCATTTTGCAACTATTTTGTACGATTTACAGTATGGTTGAAAACTTTTTTTTTTTTTGGAAACGGCCGAAAATTCATGCGCGCGCGGATGTCATCCATATAATCAAATCAACATGGCCTAAACGTGTTGGAATGGGTGAAAGTTGTGACCCTCTCCAAAAGAACTTCTATGAAGGATTCTTACCTCCAGGTCCTGCATCTTGCACGTTAAACGGAAAAGTGAACTGTTCATCCACGGTGAGAGACAGGCGGTTGGTGTTCCCCATCAGCGCCCGCCAGTCACCTAGGAGCTCCACTTTCTTAGGGTTCACCACGGTCACTTGGAATGGACTACCTGTAGTGGGAAAGAAGAAAAGAATTGGTGCACTTAACACTAAAACTGTTACTGGATAGATTTTGAAAAGGCTGTCATTCAAAACTGAGTTTCAAAATCCATCCAGTTGCTTGAGTAACAGTTTTTTTAGTGTATTTCGTTACCTGGATGTCTAATCTTAATCGATGGTGTACTTAACAGCTTTGTGGGGGAAAATAAAAGGAGACAAATGTTCAAACGACCCTATAGTCGACTTTTGACCTGAATTCTTTTCAATACATAGATTACCATGGTATTGTTGGCATTGTATTAAAAATGCTAACATTACAAAACAGAGGAGACGTACTTCAGTATTACATTTGATTTTGAACCACGATAGCTACTGACCATAATACTTTCATTCGTATCAAATCATTGACTGTAGAAAGGTAATGCTGATGAAATGATATTAGTTTAGTTTACCTTCTATTTCGTGCCCGCCGTACTTGGCGTGTATTTTGTAGGCGCCGACCTGGCGGGGAGTGTAGGAGGCGTAGTGCTTGTCTCCGCGCCGGTCTACTGTGCACGGGATCATAGTACTGGGACCTGGGGGATCAACGAGAAAAGGATGAATGAATGAATTCATGAAGGAATGAATGAACGAACAAGAACTTTCAGAATCCCGGAAGTATTTTGGGGTTTGAAGTTCATCCTATTTCCTGTGTCTGACTTTTTGCCTGTTATACGTACCCTCCTACGAGCTGTCAATCTCCTTTGTTCGTATAAACATACACAAAAACGCACAGCTCAGCAACCCAGAGCGCTCTTTCCCTACCCTGGGGTATTGAGTGAGCCATAAGATAGAAAAGTCCTTCATAGCCTTTGAGAAACTGTGCAAGGCACATTTAGACACTGGGATAGAAAAATGAGTGGACGAAAATCCTTACCGAACACTTGGATTTCTAGAGAAGACCTCGGATGGCCTGTCGTGTCGACAACAAACTCTGATATCTTCCCCTCCACTGCCCTCTTCAGCCCCTGTCCGTACGCCGCGATCTTTTCTTTGGGCTGGATGTCCTGGTCTGGAACAGGGATGGAGAAAGAATGTTAGATGTGATCTAGTCGGTCCAAACACGGATCAAGTTCCTAGTCAACATTGACTGCAATCATTTTTGAGCGTTTTGACAATAGCGAGGCTAGAACAAGCCTGTAGCTACCATGATAAATAAAAAGGTCTAAAGATTGAAACGTTCTTTCTAGTTCAATTCAATTACTTACATAATAAAGAATTTTAACCAGGTCTTCAAACTGTTTACGACGTTAATTGTATTTATGTAAGTCTATCCGTGAAGCATAACAGATCGGTTGTAACGTCGGTAAATTGATCACTTATGCTGGATGGAAAGTTATTAAGATTATGGCCATGACTTATAAAATTAATATGCAGTCAGTTCTTACCTCTCCAGTAGTCAGGTTCTGGTATAGTGAATCCTCCAGGGCTTGGCGGCGTGCGAGGTCCGGGGCTTCTAGCGGCGTAGAGCGCCGCAATAGGGTCAGATCTCCTCGGGCTAAGGGGCTGAGGAGGTCTCCGTGGACTGTTCGGCTCATTTCGTGTCGGGCTGTTCGGCTCGTATCGTGTCGGGCTCACGGGTTCGGACTGTCTTCGGCCGAGAGGCGGGTGGTCGGGGGGCCGCATCTGGAGAGATTTGGGTCTGTTTGGCAGGACTGTGTCGTCTTGTGGGTATATCGTCGGGCTCTGGACTTCTATGGTGGTGTTGTAGCTTTGGCCTGGTCGGACTTGGAACGCAAATGGGCTTCCTAGAAATAACGAGACAGTAGTCTTGTGATGATGATGCATATTAGAGCTCAAGTTTAGTCCCTTGAATTAGTCTATTGTTATAATTACCAGTGTTTGACTCTGTATATTGTTACAATCACTGTCTTTGCTACATGCATGTTTCCTATGTCCACAAACTTGCCTTCCGGCACAAACTTGCAAAGAAATTTTCATTTAGTACTGATGAAGTTATCAAAACGTCGGGAGAGAAAATCCGTTTTGTTGTTTGGTTAAGAACCCAGGATAATCTAACGCGTAACACACACAGATCTAAGATTCTTCAATACAGTTGTCTACATCTACCGTCGCTATTCTAACAGATAGAAGGCGTTACCTTCAACATCGAAGCCGTTGAACCTGACCACGGCCTCGTGTGACCCGGCTACTTTGGGCTGGAAATGGCAGTTATGTTTCGTGCCGCCAGGGGGACCCTTCACGTGACATGGGAACGTTCTTCCCGCACAGTTTATCTCAACTGTCGGGGTGCCTTTACCTACAGCAGCGGTCTGAACTGGGGACAGGGAGAAAAAACATGTATGTAAATATACGTTGGCTTACAAAAATGTAGTACTTCCATTGTCTGTTGCAAGGAAAAGACAGACAATTGGTACATGTGCAGTACAGTCATGTCTATTGTAGTCTATGGAAAGTCCCTTGCTCTTTTCAGTTGATCAAACTTTACCGTCCTGTTCAAAGGATTGCCAATCTTTCCAGTAGCGTGAATTTTAGGTGACGCACAACGGGTGGGATTCAAACTCATAACCTTAAGATCCATAAGACAGACGTCCGTCTTATGAAGCTTAAGGATAACCTGTTCGTCCGAAGTTAAAGTTAGAGACACAAACTGTTAATAACAGTGCCAACACAGACAAGTCAACAAGAAGAAAGAAACAACATGGTAGATGAAACAATGGATATGAATATGAATAGTTAATGGAATGTCCCTTACTCCAGAAGCTCATCTCCTGCCCCACGGTTGTATCCTGGACGGGCCCCACCTTGACCTTTGACAGGTCAAAGGTCTGACAGGTGAAGGGACTGCCGTCGATGCTCTCCCTCAGTACGGTGACGACGATGATATGTGGACCTGATAATGGGATGAAACATAAACATTCACAATGCAGCAGAAGAACTTTATTGCATGGAAATTCCAGCAGGATCAAGGTGTGTCAAATTGTAAAGATTTGGAAGTCAAACTATTGCTAATATTGATCCTAACAGACTGATCTACATTTGATACTCTAGTAATGATAACTCGTAAACAGTATGTTATAACAGTTACTGTATAATGCGTCAGAAATATATAACATTACGTCGCTTTTGCAGAAAGTTGTTAATGTAAACTGACATTATTATGTAGACTAAAATTAACTCTTAACATGCTATCCGTCTACTGCAATGACGTTTACAAGTCACAAGAAGAGCTGGATATTACATATTAAAAAGGTTTATTATTATATAGCATACTTATAATTAATTACCTATTTCTGTTGGCGTGAAGTGGCACGTGAAGTCCCCCACACCGCTGTCACGTACTTTACATGGCACTGATGCTCGGCTGGGACCTGTGTGGATTGCAAGCGAATCAGAGTAAGACTTACAGGCCTACCTTTGAATGGTATAACTACTGTGAAGAAATACAGGGAGAATACTACAGAAAAAAATGATAAAGGGAGCAAAGTTTTGTAAACCACATACATACAAACGACACATAAAAAGGCATATAGCGCCTCAATCTTGTGATTCTTTAACACCTTTATCATGTGCATCATTTGCATCGAATACTATATTATTCAGTTGCCAGTACCCTTTATAGCCTTTGGGTAGCTCTAGCTGTATGTTCTCATCCATCCAAACAGATAAATAAAAGCTGTGCCAGCAGTTGGATACTGACGCTTGGCCTGAGCACATAGGTAGACAGGGACTTTCTGAGAAAACCACGAGAAATGCCAATCACTTACTGGTAACTCTGGCCTCTATATCCTTAGCGCTGGCCCCTCCTGCCCGGGCGGTATCCACCACGAACACGGCCTCTGTGTTGATGGGAGCCAGCTGCAGACCGTCTCCTGATGCTGTGGCTCTCCGCGCGTCAACCACCTGGATCTTAAACGGACTCCCTGTGGGTAACATGCAAATAACAGTGTTGCTGCATATCCGTGCATATATTGATAAAGATACAAATAGCTGTGGACAGTTATCATTAGCACGTATGATGGAGCATATTGTCGTAATACACTAAGAATGACTGATCAACAATTTTGACCGACAAAATATATGGTAACAGTACTATTTAAGGAGTCTGCTATCTACACTATTATCTTTACATAGCAAAAGGAACTACATAATTAGTATGACGATCGAAATGTACAGGAGACATTGTCTACTGAACAAGTTTGTGCAGAGCGCTAGCTGTATATTGGCCTACATAGAGTAAGGACATGACACAAATAGACTGAATGTCTATAGTATGTACTCGTCTTGGGTAAGACATCAACAATAGCTGTATATTCGACAATAAACTAACAAAGGCATCTTCTTGGGCTGTCTACAGATACAAAGTCATGATTATAGACATGAAATGGGAAAAAGATTTGGATGTTCTCACCAGGTACGACGACTCTGTTGAAGCTGAGCGTGACGCCGTGTGGCTGAGGAGTGACGGGTAGGAAGGAGACCAGATACCGTCCCAGGCCCCGGTCCATCATCTGGGTTTCTGTGGGAGGGTCCCGGATGATGCACTCCAGTTTACCTCCACCTGCATGACTGGTGTCGACTGGAAGAGTGGAATCAAATATTACAATCCCTTAATCTTATCTTCAAAGTTCATCTTTGTTTATCAAAGAGGCTAGTTGCAACCATCCTTCAACAAAGACGGGGGGCGCCACAGACTTGCTGCTACCCGTGAATCACTACTCACCGAGTCACATTGTGCCATCTGCATAACGTAATAGAAGGGTTGGATTGCTCATTCACTGACAAAGAGTTGTACAGTCGATAAGTAGGCCCAATTGCCAATTTCGTATGATCGGAGGCCATGGTGGCCCAACTCACCAGCTACCCAACTCACCAACGACGCTTGATTTCTACACCTATTTTCAAAAACATTTCGAGTCTTACCGAGAAATGACATCTTCTCGTTCAGCTTGGCTTTCTTGTCTCCTCCAAGGAGAACGTTGATTTTGCTGACGTCATACGCCCATGTCTTGAAGGGGCTTCCCTCGATCTCCTTACCGTCGTAAGTGATCTTGATCCTATGTTCACCTGTGTACAGGTAATACAAGATTCATGTATGTCTCCCTTATAGCACTAGGAGAAGTGTGGAAAATGACAAAGTGTTACTGATGAGATACTTTTGTCAGAATAATAAGTGGCTTGCTTTTATATCGTTTCATCATGGCAACTACAGACAGGCTTCATGTCAGGAGAGACAAACTGTACGTTTTCCGGGGCCCAATTCCCCCGGTATGTTATCTGTCTATGTGGCCAAGTTTTACTCTTGACAGTTGCTTCTGAAGTCTGGTAGAGCACTTGTATTAATGCAAGGCGGTTGGCTAGTATCAATTTATATGTCATATACGCGTACGTTTATACAGTGATTTGTTACATGACAAGCTGTCAGTCTTTCGTCAATGACAGGAATGATTTGAGTATAAACTCACCCACATCCACAGGGGTGTATTCTACAATGTGAAAATCGTCTTGTGGAGAAACTGCCGCCTCTACGTCATCGAAACCTGGGCCTGTGACGTCAACCTGCAGCATGGCCACCCCTGCGTCATCGGTGTTGACGAAGAAACTCGTGGGCTTGCCCACCGGAAGTGGACGGTGGTCCTCGATGCCGTCACCGGAAACGGTGACCTTGCTGACGTCAACAAACGTCACGACGCAGCGAAACGGGTTTCCTGTTTGGATTAATAAAACATGCATTCTTAGGGAGGCAAAGACCAGACTACAGAGCAATGGAAGAAAAGTAAGTCGTAAAATTAAATCGCTGTTCGAATCACGTGTTCTTTTGATCACGTGCCGGACGTAGTGGGCTATTTTTCCTGAAGAGGGTAAAGATATGAGACAAGGGCATTTTCCTCATAGAGATGGAAGAAAACCTAAGTCTCTTTCTGCTATTACCAGAAAAACTAAGAGAACACTTATTACCTGGTACCAAGGAACCGTTGAACTTGACGACGACGTCATGCGGTGACATTGACTTTGGCGTGAAGGTCACGAGAAACTTGTCCTCCCCCTGCCTGTACACGTCACAGGGCGTGGTGCCGTCACCGCTAGACACCTCAGCTTCTACGTCACCTTCTCCGGCGTACGTCGTCATCACTGCGATAGAACGATAGAATCAGTAAACACAAAATATTCCCTCGCAACAACACAAAAAGGCACGATGCAATTTTAAAGGAAGCAGAAAGAGGGCGGCTCCAAATTGAACCAAGATCTAGACAGGGTATAGATAACTTTTACGCCAAAGTCAGATGGCTTATTCACCAATCAAACACCAATTTCAGTACTTCTATCCATGGAGTTAGAAGGAGACTTCCATGGTCTATCAAAGTAAAAAAAAGAGCTATTTCAAAGACAAGACAATGTCTATTCAAGAAAAGATTATTTTGAGAAGACTAGACATCCGGAAAGGAATTCTTGCAGTGGAAAACAGTTTTTGCCAAGGAACAACTGACTGGGCAAAATCTGCAATTATAGTAAGTGGAGTATTGATATATTGATCATGATTAGTAAACCTTACCTGTGCTGGTGACTTCTTGTCCGACCCTCCCGTAACTTGGAACATCGACGGTGACTCGCGTGGGGTCATAGACATTCGTGGCGAAAGGGCTGCCGGGAAGGGATACTCCATCCGCCATGATGCTGATACTGTGGGACCCTTTATATTAAATATATAAGAAATGTGTAAGAAAATTGCATCGCTTACGTCGGTGAAGGTTAGACATCTAGGTAATAAGATACGCCAAGAAACAGTTACTCAAGTAACTGGCTATGATTTTGGAAGCATATCCAAAATCATATCCAGTTGCTTGAGTAAATGTTTTGGTATTGCATCGCTTGTTTTGCTCTGTATGTAAGACCTATTGATCAGCAATTAAAACTGATAGTAGTAATTCCATCAAGAATTACTAGAGCTTGCAGTTTCTGTTACCTTGTATCGGGTTGGTTAGGTTTGGTTGAGGTAAGTTTAGTTTAGGGATGTCATCTAGATAAAATCAATCAGAGTGGCATCGCGAAGTTTTTTGTCAACATTGTCAGTTTGGTAAATTTGACAAAAAAGATCCCAAAGTGAGGTCTTACCGACTTCCTCTGGTGTGTACTGTATGACGAGCTTGTCACGTGATCCGGTGAAGCCACATGGGACGTTCAGACCGGAAGGACCTGTCGGACAACAGGATGATTTCAGGAAAATTACACACAATGATTAGTTATAAGCGTAATTACGTACAGATGCGGATTTACCGTACGTGTTGACAAAATAGTTTCGTGGAAAGGTAACCAGGATATATACATTCTTACCAAATTGAATATACCATGTAATTCAATGGTAATCCTATCCTTATTAAGTACTACGCATCCCTGTTGTGACATCCCTGTCCCTATGTTATGACATTCTATGGAATGTTTTTTGTCAACATTTTGAATTTAAATTACCTTATTCACTTTGTTATTGGATTCGAGATATGAATGTATGACATTAGATAGATTCATAATTTCATAGTCAACTTTATTTATAGTAATAAGATTGGCATGTGGCACAGTAAAAATTTGACCCCGCTCACAAATCTGAATCGTATCGTCGTCACGAAGGGATGTTATACATAAGAAATTCAAACGTGATCACATAGATATTTTCTTTCAAAGACAAGTAAATTGCTGTATAGTTTTAAGCCCATCAATGTTGTATCGTATGTACAGTAGCAAAATAACAACTGCACTCGACCAATTATTAGTCTAAAAGCAACAAGCCTGGCAATTCAAAGCAGACATACTTCTACAATTATTTCTACAAAACCTGAAATCTCTGTGGTACGTTAGTTCACCTCTCCACAGCCAGTTAAGTCATCTTGGATGAGGAATTATTTGTATAAAACATATTACTTTCATAAGCTTGATAAAGTTAACGACACAGTGTTTGTTCGACGCCCTACAGAAAACAAAATGGCTGCCGGTGAGGTGTTGTTGACCTTTTTATACAGACATAACTACCTGACAATAATGGCAACAATGACGTAGTGTTGAGTAAGACTATCTATTTCAGTCTCCAAAATCAGTGCAAGATGACAGGGAGAATCTTTGAAGTAAAGCTAGTGGCATTGCCCTGCCATGCTCTTACTTAATTTCATGATATAATGTTTCTAATAGGGTAGTCAAAACGATTATGTAGCTTCGCTGATAGTGTGGTCTGATCCAGTTTGAATAAAGAGCAGATTATGCCGGAATCACGGGAACAATAACACAGGGAGTGTCAGCCTGACCTAACAGCCATGTGTAATAACCAGTTCGACCTGATATCTACACTCGTGGGAAAATTATATTACTACAGGGTTCGTTGAGTTGTTGTCTGTGTTGTCTAAGTGGTGGAGGCTCACAATCATAAAATTTGAAGACAAGTTGCAAAACCCCTTGTATATGAACCCTTTTAAAGCTTTTTGCACGTAAAAGGAGAAAAATAATTTTACTTTACACAAGCGACCTTGAGGACAGTTCATCGAACGCGAATAATTTTTCAAGGAGACAGTAGAATATTTTTGTCTGCATTTGGCACTGTATCAAGTTTCATATGTCATTTCCAATAGGGACAGTAAGAAATTCCTAAATTCAGAAAGATAGAGGAAAAACGATCTATATAGTCTAGTAATATGAAGAGTTAAACCAAAGCGTTACAATCCAATGGCACCGTGTTGACCTATAACCTGTGAAAAGTGACCTATGACCTTCTTACCGCTACTAAATCAGTAGTATAATGTTAACATATGTTAAGGAATGTTTCCTTTGACCTAGCCTGTCTCTAACAAACATAAATAAAGACCTTATACTCACAAATGTCAACGGACGTCTTCCAAAACAATTACAGAAATTCCAAGGCTTGTATTAGACCAGATTGTATCGTACGTCCTATCGGTCCTATGATATCATCGAGCACGCATTCGGGAGGGAACTCAAGAATGATCGTAGGAATGTCTTGCCCCAAGGCACGTCCCTCGCAGTCTTTTGTGCGAAATCTTGAGGCGATCTTTCTTCACAAGGCCATTCTATTCACGGCAGTAGTAGACGAACTAACTAATGACCGGACGCAAATCAACTTCTGACAAGGCCTCCAGAGGTGTCCCAGAATATGCAAATGAACAAAGGCGATCGTAATGATAGTTTTCCGCCCTCTTACCTGTCAAATACCATGGGTGTAACCAACAGATATAAATAAAGTCTGACGCATTAACAGGCATAAGTTTACAGGCGGTCAAGTTACAGTTTGGTGGTTTGTTGATAGATTATTATTATGTTTGGTTAAATGATATTGGGGGTAAAGATGCTATAAAATTCGACTTGCTGGCTGGCTGTTGACTATGTTTGCACGTCATGATTGTGAGGCAGTCAATTGTGACCTTAATGTTAAGTCACTATAATAATATCTTAACATACAAACATACCTGCAAAGAAATCAGGGCACCCAGTACAAATTTACGCAAGATTCTCAAGCATTTCTCAAATCATAGATTCGAAATGTTCTTCGACTGACCGAGAGGTCGCTGCAGGTAATCAGTCGACAGCCAAAACTTTCTGCCTGACTAATCTAGCTTCTCCGCCTAGCGGCTGACTGCAAACCACACCGTTAAACATGACGCTAACGGCGCGGTCACAATCGTCGTAGGTCGTCGTACGGTTTTCAAGCAGCTGTGACAGAACCAGCTACCGACAAGGATCTTCAAGGCAGCCTTTTTCGTAACAAGGCAGTTGAATTTTGCAGGACGCACCCACGACTATCCCAAGAATGCATTCAGTGGTACGACGATCGTACGGCGTACATGTATCTGACCTAGCCTCAGGCAGGCTTCGGAAACGGCTGCAAAGACTCGGTAAGAAGTTATCGAAATAGACAGATAACATGCCAGGGAGTCAGCCCGCTAAAAGAGTAGAACGGCAAACTGTACTCCTTTAGCGGACAAACTCCCCTGGCATATTATCTGTCATATAGTATATGGCCAATTCCTACTCTTTCCAGTCCCCTCTGAAGCCTGTTAGAGGCTATATCATGTCGACCAGCCCCTTTATCAGTATCGGCTCTAACAAAGAGAGACTTACCGGTGACGGTGATGTCACATCTGTCGCTCTTACTCTTTAGCGGACCTGCTCTTTTGGCAAGTCGTAGAATCTGTATATTTGGCCAATTTCTATCGCCTCTGAAGCCTAGTAGAGGCCATGTGTGATATGCCCCAAATCATCGTCAGCTCTAACAAAGTGGTACTTACTGGTGACGGTGATGTCACACTTGGCGGATCCGAAGTTTCCCGGGTCCACCCAGAACGTGGTCGGCATCCCGACAGGCACTGCGCCCAGCCCGCCAGTCCGGGACGGGGCCTGTCCGGCGTCCATGATTATACACTGGTGCGGGCTCCCTGGGAAAAGTGATAGGTGTAAAAATGACTTTATACGAAATATTTTTTTCAGGGGGGAATTTAAGGTCAACTCCCATACCTTTGACTGATGAGTTGACGTTTCAAGTTGTTAACTTTACAGTCATCAAGTCATAAATGGTATACGAAAGGTTTTACTTTCGTTATCGACAATGACTCTCTCTACCTATTGATATTTTGTACGATATTATTAGTATGAAAACCATGCAAAGGAAAATGCTTGGGTAAGAGAAATTAGCAGAAAGGGAGTAGCTTTGATTAATCAATCATTCGATCACTTCCATAGGACTTAGGGCAGCCGATGTGCGTCCAAACTTCGTTGGTTATTGAGATCACTATTTTGAGCGATCACTGGAAGACCTTGAAGACTACTATTGACCGCTCTCTTAAAGACTGTTGAAAGATTTGCCAAACTTTCAAATGCTTGATGCATGGTCTCTCAACAGTCTAGTGTCTTTGAAACTCCTAGAACTGTCCTGGTACCTGTATCAGCTTCTGTTTTGTTACTATATAGCCGGTATAACCCCCCCCCCTCAGCGTGACACATCAGTTAACTGTAACGTACCTGGGGTGAGCTCGTTGTTGTATCTGACCATGATGTCGTGCGGGTCTGCCGTCCCCGGGCGGAACATGAGCTGGTGTTTCCCGGGGGCGTGCTGCACCAGCCTACTCGCCACCTCCGCTCCGCGCGCCCGGACCTCCACCTCCAGCGTACCGCTACCGGCCGAACTCGTGTCAACTAAAATAAGAGAACAGTCAAATGTTATTGACCATGCACTTGGAAACTATGCCAGAAATCCACAATGAAATGCACATACAAAATAGAATATATAGTGTTAAGGTTTTAAAGGAAGCTAGGTCAAAAGTCTCACTTAGATCCCAGAAAAGGTTATCTCATTTCTTCGATTTAATAATATCTTGCCTTATGTGAGGCAGTGTCAAGCTTATTGTGGAATCAAATGAAGATGAGTTCTTTTTAAGTCAAAGTGGGAAAATGCACAGGCAGACTCAACGAGGAATTTGTAATGATAAATATACCAAGAAATACGCGAGCGCAAAACCTCGATTTGTTGTTTAAGGATGCTCTTTAAGCTACCAGGAAGACTTTTAGCTGCCTGTCCCTAACCATGACTTTAAACGTAGTTTCTCCTCTATGTCTCTAGAAATATGATCTGTACGATGTTAAGATTAGATTTACGCTGTGCCAATGTCATGTACATCATAACAAAGTGTATATCCAAACACTGAATCATAAACATCCACTTAGTACGTGTGTTTTATTGATATCGTGACTTTAGAGCCCCCCGAAGAGTGAAATGGGTCGGAAGTAATGGACAAAAGTCACGTAATGGAGCACATTAGCTGGACCAACAGGACACTAATGGCACTAAGAACCTATTGTGCACAGGTCACTAACCTAGTATTAGGCCCCTATTGTATCCAGAACTGTGCCTATCTAGTTCTTTTCCTGAATATGTTATGGTTAGGATCAGGCACGGTTCTGGATAGCCTTTACGTATCCAAGAACGCTTATATTGGAATGGGGGTGTTAGCACACAAATAGGGACTCATACACTTGTGCTGTTGCTCATACCAAACTATGTAGTGCACTAAATGACTTGCTCATGCAAAATGTATGCCAATCAGTTTCAGTATTCATTCACCAATGGGTTACAAATCGCTAAGTACATCACTATTATGAATTGTACGATCCTCTATTGTTGAAGTTTATTGCCCGTGAAAATGACTACAAAGCTTAAACAACATAAACTTAAAAACTTGACTTGACTTGACAACTCACTTGGCACGACGACTTGCTGTCCGAGTTTTCCTCTGGGGATGTTCAGTTTCACACCGCTGACGTCATAAGCATGGCTGGTGAAGGGACTGCCGAAAATTTGCATACCAGAGAGCTTGACCTCGATGTCATAGTCACCTGTTGGGCAGAAAGGTGGGGAAATTATAGTCAAGAAATTAGATATTATATTTTTATTTTGGTCAATGTCCCAGGAAAATAGAAGGAAGATACAAAGGAGCAAAAGAGGAGAGGTAGAAAGAGAGAGAGAGAGAGAGAGAGAGAGAGAGGCAGATAGAGACAGAGAGAGCGACAGAGAGAGAGCGACAGAGAGAGAGAGACAGAGAGAGACGGGGAGACAGCTGAGAGAGAGATAGAGAGAAAGAGAGACAAAGTGAAAGAGAGAGAGAGACAGAGAGAGAGAGACAGAGAGAGACAGAGACAGGGACTAGCTGTTAGATAAAAGAAGAGAAATTATGACTTTTCAAGGTGGCACAAAATAATGCAAACTCATTACAACTGTACAGCCACAACAATGAACAGAATATTTTACTAAAACATAGCAGACGTTTTGGGGCACCAGAATCTCCTAAACTCTTGTTCCTTGAAAGACAGGAATGTTCTTTTTAGACTCTTGGCTCCGGGCTACGCATATTTGGCATTGTGGACCTGTCTTTTCAAAATGCACAGGAGCGACAGAAGTTTGTTGTCTAAACCTACAAACATCGACATTATGTCTACCAGCAGAATTCCCGTTCCGCAAATCCCCAACATTCTTCTGTCATGTTTTTCATGTTGTTAGATTTCTTTACAATGAATGATATTCTTAGATAAACAACTTACGAACAGGTCACTAAAAGGGACATGTGTAATGAATATGTACCACGTATGCATAAATAAAGGACGGCATTCCCGTTATTTCGTGCTCTTAATGCTCGGGTGCCCTGTACATGAGAACTGTTTTAAAACACGTAAGAACACAACCGGCCCTGCACAGAATGCACCATTAGTAGCAGACACGCTCGACGTATTTCCACCACACAACGATACACATAAACCAAGCCAGGCACAAGACTGATACTTGAGTAACTAATTATGTCCTGACCGATTACTAAGAAGGCACACTCGAGATGTGTACTCAGTGATTATATCCTCGCCTGTGCCACCCACCTCTGTTTGACCTCAATTATTGGCCCGAAAGGCCAAACAGCAATAAAACAATATATCACCATGGTAACCGACACAGACGCTGTACTAGCTCAGCTGACATATACGAGGCTTACAATAAAACTACGCAAACCACTTTTTTTTCCAAGCAGACGTTTGGAAACAAAATTGTTTTCCTATCTGTCTGTTTTTTTCCACGCAGAAAGCATCTTTCCTAGAACTATATCACAAAGGAACAGGTTTCCGTGTGAATGTTTCCAAAATGGGTACAACCTTAAACTTTTAAAGTCGAAGGTAAAAAAACATCTGTCTTTACAGTTGCCTATGCTAATGTAACCCAAAACATGTATTAATGGTTCGTATGGGCCTTGTTTTGAGGTGAAAATCGAAGTGAGTAATAAAACAACGTCCTAACTTTTATTACAGTAACGAGTCAGCTAGGAACTACTTGCCTACGAAAAATCTGCTTGGAGGCTAGCAAAACGTATTATATTCTGCATTAGCTTCAAAATGCGCCGAAAAATTCCAGAAAGACGTTAACCTTTTGAAAGCCATTACCCTTTTGCTAGACTTTATACAAGAAGTCGAAAATAGAAGGCAACAAGCTCTCTACCATTGACTACCCGTGACCCATGACATTCCTCTACACTTCACGCCATACAGGTGTACCAGCCCGCCCTCTGTAACATATCTGTGCTTCTGTGTCTGTGTGTTTGTTCCCATCTCCGTGTCCCCCGGAACTTCCGACCAGGTCTGAATGATGTTATTGTCCATGACACAGGCCATGTCGTCTTCCACAAGCAGGGCCATTTAGAGGGCTGTTGCTGTATGTGGAAAGCAATTCTGCCATGGGGGCTTCAGACCCGGTTGGAAAGGGTAGATTCTGAAATACCCATTGGCAAATAAACAGATAACATGCCAGGGGAGTTAGCCAGCTAAAGGCTTCAGAGCTGAAAACTGTACCCCTTTAATTCAGTAGACCGACTCCCCAGGCATGCATGTTACCTGTCTAGTTGCTCCATCAATTTCTACTCTTTGCAGCCACTTCTAAAGCCTGGTATAAGCTGGTAGAGGCTAGGGTTGTGGCCCTATGTGGACTGTATTAAACCTCCAAGCACAATTGTTGAGGGAAAATCCTCAAGTAACATATTTGTGTAGACAAACATAGCCACATACACAAAGCAATTTCTTTCGATATTGACGCGGACCTTAACTCTTTTGTGCATCTGGAGTGCGATTCTCTGTCATCGATTTTAAATAACCGCGGTCATATTTCGGGAACGGGGCCAAACTACGCCGTAAACAGTCGTGAAGACATGGCGGTCAATAGACACACTTTGTAGCAGGCTTATAGAACTGGGGTTTGGTGGTCTTCGGCTGTTTTCTGGTTAGCCCAGTTCTGAAAACGGGGGTAATTCAACCAGGCCGGCTATGTTGTCTATATGCAATCAGAAAATAGCACATGAAAGATCCCAAAGACCATGAAGACCCCCAAACCCCCAGTTTTTGGTATGCTATGGAGGCTACAGACTCAGGTCGATCAATAAACGCAAGGTGGTTAATGTTATCGCACAGATGTTTAATTACGCACACCGTAATGAAGAGGAACTGGTCAGACATCGGAAACCGCAGATCAATACCAGAGTCTCCTTTTCTTCGTGCTTGGAGAAAGCAGATGGCTCTTTTGTGTTAAAACGACATGTCAAGAAATACGCTGATTGTTATATTTAAATACATTAGCTGTAGGTAGGTAGCTAGATATACGTACTAGGTAGGTAGGTAGGTACGTAGGTAGGTAGCTGTTTTCATGATTAAGGATGGTCTTAAAATTATGTTTTTTAGTGTTGGAAAGTACTATGTTTGACTGTTTTATAAGTAAAGGATCTCCATCAGTGTTACATGGATGTACGAGTACCACAGTGACTATTCTTTCTGGAGTCCACAAGGGTGATGATGTTAATCAGAAACGATATGGGGATTTTCCAGGCCTCTATCTGGTTGTTTTGTTGTGTTCTCTCAGTATGCAATGACATGCATCATCGCTAAAGATTATAATCAGGACTTCCCCTTTCTCCACACAACTTCCGGAAAAGCCGGAGATTGGCCTTAAAAGTTGCTCCTAGTTACAGAGAAGAGCTCGTCCAAAATGCTCTTATAGTTGCGTTTACTCACCCACTTCTTTAGGCGTATACTGAACCAGAAGTCGAGGCTGGTTTCCGGGGTAGTGGCACGGGACGATCTCTGCAGACGGGCCTAGGAGACAGGAAAGGAAATCAGTCGTAAGGGCATGCGTAGGAAACTCAGACCAATTATTAGCCTCTACCAGGCTTCGGGAGGCGGCTGGAAAGAGTAGTAATTGGGTCAAAAGAGAGATAACATGCCAGAGAAGTTGGTCCGCTAGAGAGTGCAGTTCGGGTGCAAACTCCACCAGAATGTTATCTCTCTATTTGGCCAATTTCTACTCTTTCCAGCCGCCTCCCGAAGCCTGGTAGAGGCTAGCCTACTATAATGATGTTAGAGATGTTTGATCTTCTAGATTTGCCACATCTTAACATTCACAGTAAATAAATTAGATAGCAAAACAGGCGTTAAATGCAACTGCATAATTTCATTCTCACATTTGTAAATATTTTTGAAATGTTGAAAAAGCCATTTCTTTTGACATGAAAGAAAGACTGTCTTTACGTACTATAATTAGTAAATCCTTGCTATTCTGCAAGACTTAAACCATTCACAAAAGTCACTGGACCACACATTGTGGAAGTTTGCCAGGTTTGACGTGTCTATAGGCTCGGCTTAGGCAGATCAAACGAGACAGATAAAAGCACAGCGCATCTCCTAAAGTGTGTAAACACGAATGCTTAGGTTCCTATAGTGATGGGTGTTTAGCTGTCATAGTCAGATTTACTCATCTATAACACCCTGCCTTAGCTCATCCAAACGCATCCAAAAGATGCCACAACTGGCCACAATGAAGAAATATTTTGATATCTGTCAGAAATGGTACCCGTATTATAGTGCACGTGTCTATGTATACCCTAAAGAGGGATACTGGTTTCCTGAAGTAAAAAAAGCCGTAAGAATTGGGAGAGTAGAAACAGAAAGACATTCCTAGTCCCGGACCGGGGATCGAACCCACGCCATACCCGGCCACCAGTTCAAACCCCGACGCTCTAACGATTCGGCTAAAAGCTCTAGACCCCTCGGCAGTCAGTTGGTAGTGCCTATAACCCCCCCCCCCCCTACTGTTACAGTCAGCCACCCGTTGTATTTACATTGGTAAGTGCCCAACCTACACAGAAGATGTCTACTAGTATTTACTTTGAAGATGACCCGGATGTTGACAATGAGCTAATTTGCATAAACGATATCCCGGATTAAAGCTATCGCGACGTAAACAAGATGGCGTGTCTATTGATTCGACATTTCTGTATTTACGGTGTCAATTTGACAAGACCAATTCACGCTATGGCTGAGTTATTTCTGCACACATAACGGTAGCGAACCAACACTCTTTTGTTGTCTGATAGGCACCGCTTGAGAATAATTATAAAAGAATTATCTTGGTCAATGGGGTGGTGATAGCATAACGAGAACATAATTGGGGCAAAGTCTTTGCGGATTGTTAAGCCAAATAACGATATAATGTTTTAGTCATATAACGCTATGCAACAACCAACCGAATATACTGATGCATGAAGTATGAATGATATTATTGTGAGCTGGAGAAAGAATGGACGAATGTACGAATTTTAAAAGGGGCCGGGTCTCTAACTTGTCCCATCATGTCGATCTATGCAAGAATTCAACCAAAATAATGTCATTGATTCAACAAAGTATTACAAATGTTTCAGAAATCAATCGCATTGTCTCGAAATATTGAAAAAAATGGCCTAAGGATATATCGACGTTTCAGACAATCGAAAATTTCATTTACAGTCGAGAGAAAATAGGGAAAACAAAACAGCAGGTGGTATTTTAGGACGTATTTTAGAGGAAGCCATTGTGTCAGCTTTGTGTTCAGTAAATAAGTGTGATTGATAGAAAGGGGAAGTTAAACCCTTATTTGGTAAACCTGTCCTTATTTGGTAAACCTGTCCCCCTTTGGGTACAACAAGTCATCTTATTAAGCTGAGGTCACAATTCCCACACGGGGCCCAGCCGGGCAGATTTTAGGCTAGGAAAAAAAGTACGATATTAAAGACAACAAAACACAGAAAATTTTTAATGATAATCATGTGCATTGTGAATTGCTAATTTTTCGTTCATACAAACAGCCCGGCCGGGCCCTGGTTTGGAAATGTGACCTAGGCATTAAGCAGACAAGAGGGAAGTTGACAGGGGGAACGTCTCAAGATTCTGGACAAGGAGGTCAGCTGAAGAAAAATGGAGGCGTGTGTTTACCTTTCGTCTTAGATGCCCACCCGAGAACTAACGTCTTAAAGTCTCTTCAGTACCCTCTTGGGAAGGGGTCGTATTTGTTTGATTAATCCGAACAGATTAAGAAGAACCAAAGCAAGATGTCAGGGGTTTGTTTCCCTAACTTTCGAAATTTCATACTGATTATATTTTTGACTTACGAGCCATTGTGACCTACAATATAACAATTGGTACTATAATCTTATAGGTCTACTAACGTTAGTATTATTACACCATAACCTAATGTTTTTCGGGGGGACCAACTATGATCAAAATTAAAGGAGATAATAGAAACCTTCAATTCGTCAGTATCTGTTTTAACCATTGGAAAGTACGTTTCCAAATACAAGGAAATAGTGTCCTTACAACGACGATAGCATCAGTTTTCTTAACGTATTCCGGAAATAAACAAAGACAGAAACAAACAGATAAACACAGACATGTGGGCATCAAGGTGTAGTTTTCTAGGTCCGGAAAAGGTGTGTTTTCTTTTTTAAGGTTCACTGAAGAGCTACTTAGTAGAAAAAGCACTTCAGCACTCCAAGTGCAAGGACAAAGTTCTACGAAGGCTCTTCTGAAAGATTGCACGGTTTACGCAAATCCATAAAAGTGTTTTTGTGTGTCAAGGATTGAGAATTTTCGGATTTCAGTCATGGTTCAAGAAGTAATCTTGCCAGAAACAGCAACTTCCTTTTTCATAATCTAAAGTGTAATCTCTTTTTGTGGAAGTGGACCAGTTACCGTCCGGTTAGCATTAGCAGAAAAACTAGGTTTTGGCCACAAAAAATACATCTCCGAACACTACAAAGGTAAGGAGGATGAAGTACTTAACCTTCTAACAAGAAAAATAGCAAAGAGCGAAGCTTAAAGAAACTAGGTCGAACCTACCCTCTTAGAGACCCAAAAGGAGGGGCTTCAACCGTCTTTAATGTTCTTACGGTTGCCGGCAGGTGCACACAAGACACATATTTACTTAAAGACTTTGCCGAAGACCACTAGCGTTAAGATGGCATAAGACGCCTTGTATAGGGCGAGGGGAAAGAATCAGACAATGATATATGTGTGTAACAGCTTCTAAACACAGCTAATGACAACGGGCTTGCCCCCTGTGGTGGTCATGGCGGATGACCGCCATCAATAAAACCTGTTCAGCAATTAAACATTTAAAGAGATGAAAGGTGTGTTCACACGCATGCAGGTGAGAGGGTCGACGGGGCCACCAGATGAGAACAAAGTGGTGAAGTATGCAGGTACAGCAGGTAAACAACGACCAGGTAATGTTGACACCTGCGTTTTGTTTGTAAAAGACAAGAGACACAGACACATACCTGTGATAGTGACGTCGACCTTCCCACTGACCGCTCGAGTCTGGTCGATGACGAAGCTAGTCGCCCGGTTCACGGGAACAGTGTGCAGCCCGGGTCCTGACGCTGTCACCCTACTGGCTTGGGAACTTGTGACGGCGGTTTCTGTAATCCAAGACAGCGGACCGTTCAGTCATGTCAACTCTCGAACAGGCCGGCTTTGTTCCAAGTGAATACCGGCGGCTTAGCCCGACAACGGCGGTACACATGCCTGCGGAGGACCCGGAATGCTTGGGTCTATTTTATCCCCGCCTTTCAGCGCCGCTCTAGCATGTCCGGGGCATGTAAACAGGTAGCAAAATAGACAGACTACATGTGTACCTTAACTAGAACACCCCGCCTTCCTCTGTAGCGCCGCAACATTGACGCCTACACCCCGACTTAAGCCTGCCAAAAGACGAGGTCTGTGCACAGAACAAAGCGCGTTTGGGGTTTGTGGACGCACTGGATGGAGGAGAATGGGTGGTATATTGGTCACATTCCGGTGCTTGTCATTACGCCATGCGATCCCTACAGGTCTACCATGGCGTTTCGGTGATTGAGATGTTAGGAGCGACGGACCGAAACTTTCTCGTAAATGGGCAGGACGGAAAATATGCCGAGAAAAGGGGGAGGGGCACAGAGAATGCACCTGTACTTAAAATGTACATTTTGTATTTGTCCGTTTTAAGGACATTTTCTATCCTTCTACTACTTTATCGAAGGAAATAAATGGAAAAAGTGGGAATTTTATGCACTAGTGTTAACATATCTGAACAATTATTAAGGTTTGATTCCATTATGAAACCTTAATATTATATATTTCGACAACATAGGCATGCACGTATCATCTTCTAAAAATTTGCACCCCACAATAACTCTTCAATTTCTTTCAACGTATCTCCATTTTCGCCGTACTAATTATGGCTTATGAAGAAGACGAAGCAATAGATACTAGTATATAATTTCTTTTGTGGAACGATAGCGTCGTTTCTCTGTCACATCTATCTTATAGCTGTATACTTAGGGGCCTCATAAGTCCCAAGGTGTCAATAAGCGAAGCCGATCTCTATTATTATCGATGACATCCATGATTTATCGTTTGATCGATGAGTCGAGTAGAATTTTTGGCGCGGTTTAGAGATACGACATCCCAGGGCTCTTGACCCTGTGACCTCTGTAAAGCTCAGAGGGTATCACTAGCCTCCATAGCACGCCAAAAACTGGGGGGTTTGGGATTCTTCAGGGTCTTTGGGAGCTTTTATGTGCTATTTTCTGACTGCATACAGACAACATAGCCGGCCTGGTTGAATTACCCCCGTTTTTTGGACTGGGCTAATCAGAAAACAGCCGAAGACCACCAAACCCCCAGTTCTATAAGCCTGCTACGGAGGCTAGGGTATCGCGATGTTGTGACACCTGCGTTTTTTCACCTGCCGTATACAGGTAGATAAGGTGTTAAACATTGTCTATGAGTGCACATCACGGGAAGAATGAAAACACGGCCTTATCTGTCTCTTATCTTTTCTGCGGTTCCTCGTTGTGCAGTGTGTGCATGGACTTTAACATGTAGGGCTCGGTATTAAATCCTTCGAACGGTTGTGGTACGATCACACAACCGGGGGTATTCTAGAAACAGTCGTGGATATTTGTCATACGAAATTCAGCAGTTGCATTCCCCGTAGGCCTTCGCACGATTTTGGTGCCTAAGAATGTTAGATCAGGCTGTGACGTTAACAACCACCGACTAGGATCTAAGATAGCATTTTCCGTTTACTAACAAGACAGTTGAATTTTACAGGACACACGCACAACTGTCCCACGAATGCTCTCAGACCGTACGACAATCGTAAGACGATCGCACGACGTATGTGACTGGGTCCTTATCTGTTCGTCTGTTCTTAATTTGCTGTTCAGTATTTGTATGGACTTTAACACTCAGGTTGATATCGAGAAGTACCTAGAAGCCGGAACAACACAATATAGACGCTAGAATCGCTCTACATTTGTCTAAATTTTCCTGACACCGAAATTGCGGCATGATTATCGTCGTACCTCTCAAATTCACCGCGACAAAAGAAACCCTGGCGAAGAGAGGAGGCGTGAAGAATCACAGAACTGTGAAATGGGACGGTCTATTTAGCGACGCACTGGGGGAACCAATAGAGCTAATTATCTTTCAATCGTATCAGGTCGTTTAGAGGAGAGGGAATGGCACAGCATTCGGGAAGTTGTGTGTCATAATTTTGAGGTGGATAATACCGAATAGGCATTCTGACATCTTTGATGAATCGTCTCTTTCGAACGGGACAAATCTGGTAACAAAGCAGCGATGGAAATAAATATTTTATGCCAACGGTTGGAGCATTATACGCCTTATACCATGTATAGATAGCAATGGCTGGGTTTATAGGCTGATGGAGCATTTAATTATGGGTGAAATAGAGCTAGGTGTGAATATGCTTTGCATTTGGAGGATTTTAGAATATACGACTATATTAAACGATTGTGTGCTTGTATGTGTGTGTGTGTGTGTGTCTGTGTGTACGTGCGTTTGTGTGAGTGCATTGTGTATGCTATTGTGCAATGTATAAGTCTTTCTGTGAGTGTGTATATGTGTGTGTGTGTGTGTGTGTGTTGTGTACGTGTACATATATGTGTGTGTGTGTGTGTGTGCATATGTATGTGTGTGTGCGTGTTTGTATTTGTGTGCATATCATGTGTCAATCTGGTGCAATTTTCATTTGTATTTAAGTAATTTCCTTTCATTCTCACAACCCCACACTATACTACCCCTCCCACCCCACCCCGCCCCTGAAAACGTTTTCAACACACCTTGCTGACCTTTCGTCAGGGTATTAAACCTACAGTTCAGAAAAACATCGTTCTAAAGAGTTGAGCGGGTGTACCGTTACAGGTGCAGGCATGGGAACCTGCGCTCACTCAGAACGCTTCACAACCCACTGTTTAGATTGGCGTGAAGCCCGCCTCTTTGTACGCAATACGCGGAACGGAGAAAGGCTAGCAGTCAAACTAGGTTACACTGGACTCTTTTTTGGGCTAAACATAATAAAATTCGACTAAAATGAGTGAATAATTCGCTGCCAGTGGAGAGCTGGGGGCAGAATGCAATTCTCTGGGCTTGAAGCCTGCCTTTTTGTACGCGAGGACAGCGATCAACCAAACTAGGATACACTGGGACTGGAAATGATAGAATCTGGCTAGAAGAGTTAATAATGTGCTGCCAGCATAAGACTGGGAGTAGAATGCACTTCTCTGAGCTTTAAATCCGCCCTAGTACGCAATACCTGGCACGATAAGATGGTGAGTAGCCACACTAGCTAGGCTGCTAGGGGATCCAAACTTTTGCCATTTCCTTGTCAACCTATTAGCTATCTATCACAGCAATTTGGTAACCGCACAACCCAAAAGATACAAAACTCAATGCAGTACCATACAAAGCTGCCAGGGGACCTATAATCGAACTTGTCCTTTGTTTTGCCCAAACATACCTACCCACCCACTAAATATCAATGCATTTCTAATTTCACGCACACACACACACACACACACGCACACACACACACATACACATAGACACAAACGCACACACACACACGCACACACACACACACACACACACACACACACACACACACACACACACACACAAACACACACACACAAACTGCAAATTCAATATGGCAACCGTAGTAGAGCTTTCTACGTAGACTAGCACGGTCATTATTCCAGTGGCCTCCATATAACAATGACTCAACAATCAATGAGGTCGACACGCAATCTCTTCAAACTTAACGAGAAATTGACAAGCACCCGCAGGTAATGAAATTGGGGTAGATCTAATTGCCAAACACAATGCCACGCAAAACGCGTTATAAGGTTCACATAGCCTATTCATTTAAAATTATGTCACAAAGGAGTAGAAATATTTGTGTTGTTAGGCGGTACAAAGAACAAATAGCTACACATTGTCTATAGATTTAGGTTCATTGTATGTTTGTGTATTGACTTAATGATGTTCGGTAAACAGTAAGGTGACTGTGTGTTGTTGTAAGCTTTGTTAGATCCTTGAGGGTGTCCTGGAGCATTCCAATGTCAATCACTTTTTGTCTAGTCTGTATGATACATTCAGTAGAACAAAAGACAGACTTACTGATTACAGGTTTTAAGTACAATTGAAATCTAGCAATATTATAGTGTAACGTTTTTCCTTTTTCCTTGTTCCAACGTTTTAGACTAAACCAACATGACTTTTGTAGCCTTCCTAGCTTTTCAATGTTCTGCTATTTTGAAATGTTAAAATGTTTTGGATGTTTAGTATCTGAGAACAAAACTGTTGATTGACGTGGGCCTGAGGTGATTAGCGTTGTTTTGCGTGGACAGGTACATACAGGTATGTCGATCACACAGGTGTGTAACGCTATACCTGTGGGCTACCTGTACAGGTAAACAAACTTACATGTGTGAACACGGGGGGTAAATACATAACGAGATTGTCAGAGGGTTTCACAGTGGAACCTTAGCTGTTGCAGGGACAAAAGGTCTCTGTGTCATTGTGTCTGACTGCTTTTAGTGTCCACAAAATCCTACTTCATACAATTTGTAGTTCTATGTCCCATACTCAGCCGTTCTCGACTTCATTTTGTATACTATCCAAGCAGAGGTTGGTTGGGGAAGATTATGACCTTTCTATCATATACCCCTTTTTCTGTTGGTAGGTAGTATAGGTACATGTGTGTAGGTAGGTACTAGGTAGGTCGTATAGAACAGAAATCGGGGAATATGATAAGAAGGTCACAATCTTCCCCCACGACCTCTGCTTGGAGAGTAATATTGACCTCTTTTTTAGCCCTTGGATGATCACTCGACCGATCTAAAGTCTACTTGAAAGTCTAAGCCTAGGGCTTCCTAAATACTAGACATTTCTTGTAACCTATAGTTCGTCATCTTATTTTCTTTTGCATACGCAAGTCAGAAACCTCAAATATAGGACACACGGCTCAGCACATAGTACATGATTTCTTATGCAGATAATTGAATGCGAGCGGATAAAGAACTGTCTAGACTTAGACTTGTCAAAACGCATTACTCCTATTGAACGCTTTTCACTCGCCCCAAATCCGGGGGATTGCCCCTGTCGGGAACTGAAACATACCTTATAAATAGCGACCGACGGGATGTATGAATTATTGAACGAGCGGCGTTTGAAAGGATAAAATGTTTTAAAGGGTTGTTTCCAGACAGCCCCCCCCCTACACACGCACAATGTGTGTATTGTACTAATAACATGGAATAGTGCAAAACAGGTTTCTGACTCATTAGGCTTAGTGCTTGAAAAAGGTTGACGCCCTTTGCTTAACCCTAGATATGTCCAAACAAAAACAACAACAACATACAACTCACCTTGCATTCTTTGCGAAACCCACGCCCTACTTCACTCGACTTCGCTGTAAGGATCACAGGTGAAATATTTTCCTTCTCCTCTGGCAGAGGTCAAAAGACCATCTGTGCAGGTGTTCCCGGTAGCGATTGTCCCGCGGTAAACATTGACTCTCTCCTCCAAAACGTGACCTCTTACTCCAGTCCGCAATAGCTCCAAGTTTGTCCGGCCCTTCACACAACAGTCGGACAGTTTATTACGTCCCCCGACGTGCTGAACATCCAACTACGCTCCACTACAGACGTGAGGTTACCTGGTTGATTTAGAAAACCGTCTCCTCTCACAACGGTTCTGAAAATAGAAACCTCCGTCCGTGTGTAGGTAAATCCAACGGGCGCTTTGAAATAACGACAAACCGTCTGTTATACTATTGTCCAGTGTTCTCTGCCAGTGCCCGTACGTTACGTTACTCCGAGCGCGTCCCGGTTGTACAATGAGGGACTTAAGACAACACACGGGCTGTGTGAGGCTCACCTGTGTTACTGGCGCACACGAGGGGGGCTTAGCCAGCTGTGACTCCGCCCCTAGGGGTCAAAGGGCGCCGCATCATCCGAGAACGACACGCATGGCTTAGCCTCCATCAGGCCTTTCTACGGGAATACGGATAGTAGAATTCGGCAAAAAAGAGAGTAAAATCGACCAAGAGAGTCCGGCTGCGCGGCTAGTCAAACCTACAAGGCGACCAAACTCCCCTGGCAAATATCCTCCATGTTATATTATAGCCAGCGTAGTTAGTCTGGTAGAGACTACGCATGGCTACAATCGTCCTGTTAAGCCCTTGTCAAACCTCTTTGGTCATACAAAGCCGAATATGGCCTCCCGAACACTAGCCGAATTCAGTATTCCGACAATGGTTGGGACTAGGTCGTGAGCAGGCTGTTGTTGGCTGCTGTTCGGCTTCGTCAGCCGCGAATGTTTCAAAATGTTCAAAACGTTGGGGGTGTGGACGTTAAGTTCGGTCCTGCCTTTTACTCTTGGTTGTGTGGTGTTTCGGGGTCAGATTTTACTCAAATTCAACTTAGATTTGATTCGTATATATTCCTAAATCTGGTAAGACTGCTCCCGACGTTCAGCCAACCCTGGTTGGTTGTTGGTCGGGGGAAGGTTCTGAATGTGTGACATGGGCCCTTTATACTTAAGAGCTCATCTATGCGGAAGGGCGTCGGCATGAGAACCGACCTCAACTTACACATCAAAGCTTAAGTCTTAGTCACCGGAAAAAGGCAGGGGCTAAAGAACATTTCTTATAGGACTTCAATCGTGTTAATCTACAAGCAGATTCTCAGGGGAAGGGGAGTCTATCTTGGCTGCCTTTTGATTGTCCCTGCCCAGAATGAATCTGCTTGGAGATTTCAACCGTGCAACTTGTATCTTGTTATGTCTGACCCTGACCTATTCCCTCATGACTTCAATCAAAAGCCGCTAGGAGGCCGATTTGAGTAATGAATTAACAAACTTTAAGGTAAAAATAAGCCAATTAATAACTTTTGTCTTAGATATACAGTTTTGATGGATTTGGAAATTGTATTGTCGCGTTCTTAATCATTTTCTTATTCCTTTATTTATTCATTGAATCTATGTTGCAGTAATAACATACTGATATACTTCTGAAATAGGCCAAAGGCTAAACCACACAAGATCATACTGTGCCCTGTGAGTCTCTTTTCTGTGTGTTTTTAAGCCCTGTGTTTGGAAATGATGGGGTTTTGTTTTTCTAGACACAAACACTTACCCACGGTTTGTTCAAGCCGCTGAGTAAGACTAACCGGCGATACGACCCGCTGGCTTTCCTGTACAAAACAAAATCGTCCAGCAGGACGGAACATTTAGGCAGGGCAGAATGCCCTACCACTTTTAAGGTAATCTAGGAGGACAAGAAATGAACGATTTTCACATTTGATAACGACTGCTGCAAAATATAATTTAGAATCAAATCATGTTCCTTCCTTTGATAATGTTTTTTTTTGTTTCATGTCCATTTTCAGAAGTTAAGGTAAAATATGGTTACCGTAGTAGTTTCTGCAATCTGTTAAGCGCCTAACAATCATACGCGCCATTTATGGTGTCCGTGTATACATGTGTTCTGTATTCACCTAGCGATTTACGACAGAACTGTTACCAGGACGCCAACTTATGTTCAGAAGGAAAGTGGTTGCACTTTTGCTGTGCGTCGTTAGGTGACCAGAACAGAACGCAGTTACAACGTTTACAGTAAGAATTTATCAACGAACGTTTCTGAATAACAAAAATGTTCACTAGAATTATAGCAACCTATCACGATTCACGAATAGTTTACTGACAACGCTTAACGTCGAATTTAATAGAGGGTATGGGCTACGATTAACAGTGAATTAAGGTATGGCTCCCTATGTACGCCTCACAAAAAAGGCATGCAGACCCTTATTGAAGTGGGAAATCCTCAACGTAGGGAATATAGAAGAAGACCTTTATTTTGTAAATGTGCTGAAGGCCGTTGGTAGTATGAACATCTTATTTTGAACCATCGGAGCTCCCTTCAGTACGTGCAAGAATTAAGGTGGGACAGAACCTCCTTGATGCGTGAGAATTTTGCCATCTGTGGGGAAGTCCCTTCTAGGACACACGATACCGTCCTTCCTTTGACGTCATCGTTGCCATAGTAACTATCCTAGGCTATTTGTCGCGGCCGTTGACATAAGGTAAACTTTTTTAACCTCTGATGTCACTAGAGTACTCTGGTAAGAAATATGGCAAAGTCTTATATTCATCTCTAGTGTGTATTATGTTAAAGGTATATCTTTTCATGTATGCATGCTTGCCTCCATAAGTACGCAGAGAGTATTCTACATCCGTCTTTTGGAACGTCTCCATTTGTTTTAGTAACGTTTTTCAGAAACAGATTGACGCGAATATGTGATGTTTGCCAAATGCATTTAATTTCTTTCTTGGCTAATCATTGTATACAAGATGGCTGAATAAGTGAACACTCGACGCAGCCTTCATTTCAAAAACCTTACTTGCAATAAAATGGCCAAAGTAGCCTTTATTAGGGCTAACCAAATAAAATATTTATTTGTTTCATCCAACTGCTTCAAATGTTCTCTATTGTTGCTTCAAAGTTTCTCTGCTGTTTCTCCGTCTAGAACAGGAAGCTGTCCTGCTCTGGCAACTCTCCACTGCCTTCTCCACTCCCGTCTGCGAAATGATCATGAAGACAAAGTTTGCAAATTCGCCAAACTGGGCTAAGCATGGATCAGAAAAATTGTGTACAAATGTGCGTTTGCTAACAATAAAACCATAAATCTTCTAATTTTAGCATTCTAAATCTTAAAATTCTACTTACTAAACAAACATTTCTTTAGTACATGGCAGCGCTAAAGGGCACTGAATTAAAGACATGGTTTGAATGTGTACACAATATTTTAAGAAACAGACCTGGTTTGGTTGTGGTCTCCACTGGTTTCTGTGTAGCAGGCGGCGGGGTAGGCGGCATGTCTATCTGGTACTCGAACCTGAAGCCCTGCTCCTCCACGCTGCCGTCAGACTGGAACTTGATCCTGACTTCGTTGGTGGTGTACAGACGGGGCGGCATGTCGGATCCACAGTACGTGCCTGGGAACAGGAAGAGCGTCTAGTAAATTATGGCGCTGTCACACATTCAGAACCCTTTCTCTACCACCAACGAGGTTGGCTGAACTTCGGGAGCAGTCCGACCAGATTTTGACCACGCCTATCTTTCTGTAGAAATCGAATTAAATTTGATTTAAATTTGAGTGCAATCTGATCCCCTATGACATCATCACGTAAAAAGGCTCTATACCACAAATGCAGCATATGTTAGACTCCATACACGTGGATCTTTATGGTTGTTGCATTTCTTTTAGTTCAATTGTCACAGATAATCTGACAATTCTGTTTTCTTTTAAAACCCAAAGCTATGACCGCCATTCTAGAGGTGCCAGCAATTCTTGTGGTATAGAAAAGTCTTATGCGATCTTGTTGCCAGTATCTTACATAAATTTCCCTGTAAATGTTCAATGAATGAGTGAATATCATATTGTCGACTCACCAATCTTTGTACGTCCGTCATAGATCTCGACGAAGTCATAGGGACATCCGGAGAAGAAGCCGCCATCTTCCAGAGCGAAGTCTGTGAAGGTGACCGTGATGGGGTGTCCGCTGCCGTGGATGGTCCAGGTGCAGTCAGAGTCGCTCGCATAGCCGTCAGGGAAGCTGTAGGAAAACATTCACAGAGTAAGCATAAGGCTATAGATGTAGCGGTATTGTGTATTGTATATCTGTACAGCCAGTATAACCACCCTTCGGTGTAACACACCAGCCTCTGTATCTGCAGCCGAAGAGGTGGCAGCTGGTTATATTACACAGCATGACATACCTGTCACATCTAACCTTTGCATATTTAACTGTAAGCGTTGCTTAAAGCTGTTCCAGTGAAGGTGCCTCTACTGTACTTCGTTGCAACGAGTTCCAGTCTAGGATAATTCAATTCTTGGTTGAATAGTAACTGTGATACTGAAGGCATGTGTACAACCTCCCTTAGTCGTAACACAACAGTTTCACCATTCACTTTCTTACTTACGAACTTACTGGATTCTACAGGTTTAAAGTCCGAGGTCGAAGTGGTAACAGAGCAGCTTACCCCTGAGAAGTGACCACGCCGTAGCTGCCGTGCAGGTGCTCTCCGCAAGGGCCGCCGCCAGCCAGACCGTGCTGGACGGAGTAGGAGAACTGGAAGCCGGGTCCGCTCACGGCCTGGTCAGTCACGAACCTGATGTGGATATCCTGGGTATCGGTGATGGCAGGGGGCATGTCGGTTCCACAATAGTAGCCTGTTGGTCAATATTCAATACACACAATATAAGGACAACTGGCAATAGCATCTACCAGGCTTCAGGAGGCGGCTGGAAAGAGTAGAAATCGGCTAAATGGAGAGATAAGCATGCCGGCTGTTTTCTCCAGCTGTTCTGTTGGAGAGAACAGTTTGCCGCTCCCAAGGAGGATTTCTACTCTTTTCAGCCGCCTCCCGAAGCCCGGTAGAGGCTAAACTGGAAACCTTTATTCAGAAGTTTCGTCTAGATGCTGCAGTTGTATCCCACTTCTGCCACCATTTTGTGTGGTTCCTTGTGGTAATAGCAGGGGGCGTATCCGCTCTACAATTGTAACCTGTCGGTTAACATCAAAATACACACCACAAGAACAACTAGCAACCTTAAATTCTGAAGTTATACTAGAAGTTGAAGGTTGGTCTCGATGCTGCAGTTGTGTAATACTCCTGACACCATTTTGTGCGATTCATTGTAATGATGGCAGGGGGGATGTCCGTTCCACAATAGTAACAGTAATACATGTATTGAAATATAGGCACACAATATCAACCACAATTTATAACATCCCATTCCAAAGTTATTAGAAGTGTTGTGTTGTTGTATCCCACTTCTGACACCATTTTTGTGGTTCCCTGTATTCAAAACAGGGGCATGTCCACTCCACAATAGTACCGTGTTGGTCAGCATTCAAAATATTGATACACCATATCAAGGACAACTGATAGCATTTCATTCCGAAGTTACTAGAAGTGTCGTCTCAATGCTGCAGTTCTATCCCACTTCTCTGACACCATTTTGTGTGATTCCTTGTGGTGATAGTTAGCGGTGTTTCCGTTCCACAATAGTGCCATCCCCTGTTGCAGTTGAAGTCCCGATTAGTCTGACACTCGTCCTGTTGTAGGAAATCGTCTCTTTTACATTGTACTTAAGAAAAATAGGCTCTAATGATACCATTCACGGTTTAATGTACGTAACATACTCACCCCGGGACCTGTCGCCAACGAGGACCTCGACATAGTCAAAGTTGCACTGGCTGAAGAAGAGGAACGATTCCGGATCCTCAATGGCAAATTCCTGTAGACGAGAGACATGTCCAACATCAGTGGGTTATCTATCTATTTGTTCGCATAACCGCTAACCGCACCTGGGCGTAACGCACCATGTGCCAGCTTTAGGCAGGTAAAGTGTAAAGTGAATTTCTCAACCGAGCCCTAAACTTGTACATCGTCAAAGACACAATATGTCACTCATAGAATTCAGTCTTTTCTACAAGTCAGTTTTTAACCATGACCTTTGCTAAGCTAGTGTCCACTAGGCCTTTCTAAGAAGTCATGGCTCGTACGATTGGGCAGAAATATATATAATGGATCCGGATGACAAATTGGAGTCTCAAAAGTTTCAACGTTTGAAAGAATTCAGTGCATCTCGTCCTTCTACGTGTCCGTTTGTGCTTACTTTTTGTGCTAGAATACGGGCCATCAAAGACATATGTGGGAGTGGAATAGACTGTTTTCTCACCTTAAACTCTACTGTAACACTGCCCCCGCGTGCGGGGATGGTCCACATACAGTCCAGGTTCGCGCCGTACTCGCCCGGGTAGTTCGGGGAGAACACATCACCGCTGGGCTGAACAAGGTTCCCTCCACATTGTTGGCCTGGAAGAAAGATGAGTGAAGTATGAAGCAAGTATCCGCCACATAGCTGCCATACATCACGTTTCTGTTAATAGCATAGAATGTTCAACTTGTTTGTCATCGCTACGGAGCCAAGTCAGGCTAGCGTGAAGCCATTTTGAATTATATGTTCGTCCAGAACATAGATTTACATCAAGCAATAGTAAAAAAGATCTACGGTTAGCAAGTTTGATACCAGAAAAAAAATTTGTTCCTGAATTCTGACTAGTGGCTTCTTACTGTATGACATTCAAGACCTTGACTGGCTGTCTTGATACGACATAATGGCATCGTGTTAACGTTGTGCACAGTGAACAACAACAAAAAAGAACCAAGTGTCTATTCCCTGCATATGGATCAATGTTAGACGTACTAAAGTTTGAAAAAATGGAAACAAATTAGATAATAGCTTCAACATACCGTTTGCAAAGGCCGCTAGGCACAGGACTCCGATCACGAACAGCATCTTGTCAGGATCTCAGCTTCTATTTGTGAGGACGCAAGGACTTACTGCGATACTTATATCGGTCCCCTGTTTGGCTATTACGATAATTATATCACAAGTATTTGTTCAAACAGGTGCGTTGATGACGTCCTTCAACAATCCGGCGGAAACATTTTTATGTATCTAACTATCGCGGTTTAGCTGAACTGTTACATCAGTTGGCTTACATACCGTTTTAAAATTACATTTGATGTGTCTACAAAGTGCTACCGTCCATGGTTGACGTATGTACGTACCATGTGAGGTGAAAAAGGCCGGTTGAAAAATGTATAAAGACAAATTCGTTTAACACTCCTAGAAACAAGAAATTTACAAGTTACAAGCCGTAACTTTTTAGATGCAGTTTTTTTAAATTTTCTGCAGTAAAGTAGAACTCGTTGATAGCAACTATAGTAGGTGTATCTTCACTAGATAGATATAAACAATGCTAACGTGTTAGTTATGCAAATGTTAGGTGTGATGTAACCAGCTGCGAAGCTGGTGTGTTTGCCGAAGGGTGGTTATACGGGTTATACAGATATTGATAACCTGGTAGCACCTTGCGGGCAAAAGAAAGCTATTGGCCATTATTGGTAAAACCACAATGTCACGGCCGCGCGGTCAAGTTAATGTTAAACTTTACTCTTGATTGTGTGTTTTAAACTGGCGATATGAAGGTTCCGAGCGGAGACCGAGTCCTTAACAATATACTTCTAATAGCTAGAGAAACTGTTTTGAATGCAGTGTGTATGTCGGATTGCCTTCTCAGCAACTATCACTAGAAGAAATAGACAAAGACAAACTGGTATTCAACGGCATTTAATTTTGCTCAAGGTATCTGTATAAAGTAAACACTCGTGTGAAGTAAAAACTCAACGCAGTCCTTGTTACAATATCGTCCGTAGTAATGTGTATTTCATTGACTAAGTTATTGATGTCATAACACGTCCGGTCTTTGTGAAGTCACATCCGGTTGATTGACCAATAGACAGGGACTAGTCTTAGAAAATGAACCCGCCACTGCCCTCTCCGCTTCCCTCTGAGTGAAAAAATACAATGATAGCAAGGTTTTGAATGGGAATCAAGAACAATATGGCTGATGATCATTATGTAATTTTAATGCTAAAGTGTAAAACTTTAATAGCTGGTTCGGTTTACTTTGTATTGGAGACAGTGACAACACTTTTTTTCTGTCATGTGCAGGTTCTATGATGTTTACAAGATAATAGTTTAATTTTTCTCTGTAAACGTTACAAAGTTAGGATGGAACTTGGAAGCTTCTTGAATGCGCTCACATCTATCGCGATTACACAGTAAAGGAAGAACCAAAGAACCAGTGATTTCAAACGTCGTTCTAATGTCACAATGAGTGCCTTCATATTCGAGAAACAAACCTGGTTTCATGGTAGTTTTCTCCGGCTCTGGTTTCTCGGTGGTAACGCCTGGTGTTACTTCTACGCGGTAGTGGAACATGAATCCTGACATCTGCAGACTGCTGTCTGAGACCATCTTAATCCTGACGTCTTTGGTGGTGGTGAGAGAAGGAGGGACGTCGGTCCCACAGTGCGTGCCTAGAATGGAAGTGGGAGATACATATGTGGCATACCGTCGAAATGGATAGTAACTACATGCGAGAGGGCGTCTCTGGCCCAAGCTAGTACTCATTTCTATTTAATGACCTGGTTACAATCGTCGTAGGTCGTCGTAAGACTTTGATGCTGTACAATTTCAAGCAGGCTATGGTAGAGCCAGCCGCTGAGAAGGATCACGAGAAGGACAGCAAGAAAACAGCTGAACTAGGCTCTCAGTTTGCGATCTATTGTACGAGGGTCGTACAGCGCATGTCTTTCCATAGCATTGAGGACTGATACGGATTCGAACCCAGAACCTTCAGATTCTGAGTCTACAACCCTACAGACCTCAAGACCACCCTGCTACCATAAGTGATAACACAGAAAATCGACAAATGACAGATTCTTTCCTCACCGATTAGGTCCCGACCATCGTAGATCTCGACATAGTCGTAGCAGCCGGAGTAGTACCCGCCGTTCTCCAGCACAAAGTCGGTGAACGTCACGGTGATGGGGTAGCCGCCGCCGTGGATGGTCCAGGTACAGTCCAGGTTACTGGGATAGCCTTCCGGGTAGCTGTGTACATTTCAGAATAGTAAAAATCTTAAGTTTATACTATTAAAGACTATGGAGGTGCAGAATTACAGTAGCCTAAAAGGACAACATTTCGTCAGCTACCTGTACGTAAACTATTAAGTCAGCTACGTAAGCTACAACTCATTCTGCCCCCCCCCTTCCACCCCCCACCCATCCTCTTGATCGATCCTTTGTGAGACATAAGGCCATGGCTTTTCCTTCCATTTAAGTACGTCCTTGGCCACCATTTTTACTAATCACCATAATACCAAGGTCATCCGTCACAGTTTATCTCCAAGTGGTTTTAGGTCCACCTCTTTCAACAGTTATTGATTGCAATGAACTCTGGACCAGAAGCTTACCCCGGTGAAGTACATGTAACCTGACCGTAGCCGCCGTCCAGATGCTCCCCGCATGGCCCACCGTTAGCCAGCCCGTGTTGGACCAGGTAAGCTGATGTACCATGGCCATTTCAATATCTAAAGACTGAAATGAAAGATGGAGCAGGGTCTTACCCCGGTGAAGTGACTTGGCCATAGCTGCCGTCCAGATGTTCTCTACAAGGCCCGCCGTTAACCAGCCAAGTTGGACCAGGTAGGAGAAGTGGTACCATTTCTAAATCACTATTTAGTGACTGAAATATTAGCTTACCCCGGTGAAGTGACCTGGCCATAGCCGTCGTGCAGATGCTCCCCACAAGGCCCACCGTTAACTAGCCCGTGTTGGACCAGGTAGGAGAAGTGGTACCATTTCAATATCTAGTGACTGTAACGGAAACTTACCCCGGTGAAGTGACCTGGCCATAGCTGCCGTCCAGATGTTCTCCACATGGGCCACCGTTAGCTAGACCGTGCTGGACCAGGTAGGAGAATAGGCCTTCTGAATCAATATTTAGTGACTGAAACAGAGGCTTACCCGAAGTGACCCGGCCATAGCCGTCGTCCAGATGCTCTCCGCAAGCCAGCCCGTGTTGGAACAGGTAGAAGAAGTGGTACAAATTCAATATCTAGTGACTGTAACGGAAACTTACCCCGGAGAAGTAACCTGACCGTAGCTACCGTCCAGGTGCTCCCCGCATGGCCCACCGTTAGCCAGGCCGTGTTGGACCATGTAGGTGAAGTGAAACCATTTCAATTTTTAGTGACTGATTTTTAGCGAAGTGTAGTGTCTTACCCTGGTGAGGTGACCTGGCCATAGCTGCCGTCCAGATGCTCCCCGCAAGGCCCACCGTTAACCAGACCGTGCTGGACCAGGTAGGAGAAGTGGAAGCCGGGCCCGCTCACCAGCTGGTCCGTCACGAACCTGATGTGGATGTCGTCAGCAGCAGTGATAGCAGGGGGCATGTCCGTGCCACAGAAACGGCCTGTTGGGCAGACATTACAAATGTTATCCTTTTAAACTTTTTTAGACCTTTATTGTGGCTTACCTGAAAAAGGTCTTGTTGGCAAACATTCAAAATGTTATCCTGGATGCCAGGATTTCTAGCTTTAGCAGGCTCTCTTCGTCGCTTCCCACTCAAAGGATCTCAAAGGTCTGTTTGGTAAGGAAGCGACAGAGAATCTGTGCCAAAACAATAAAGGATGGATCCAGCGTATCAAAATATAGAGCAGAAATTAATCGTCATACAGAAGGCTGTGCCGGGCTATATCAGGCTGATGCCCAGAGATATTCATATTGGAAGGAAGCTTACCTTCACTTTGACTGATTGCATATGTGTGTATAGCATTGGTTATTGATTGATTGATTGATTAAATGATTGATTACCCACCCCTGGACCTGTCTCCTACGATGATCTCCACATAGTCGAAGTTGCAGCGGGCGTAGAACAGGAAACTCTCTGGAGGCTCAATGGTGAAGTTCTAAGGGCCAAAGAAACGTTCAACATCATTTATTTTTTTCCGCATAACCGATACACTGCCTTTAGGTGTGACACATCAGTTCTGTACAGTAAGAACAAGCTGCGTTAGACCAGGCTTTTAAGGTTTGATCCACTCACACCAGGATGTAGGGTGTCACATTTTATTCAAATTTAACTCAAATCTCATTTGATTTATATGGAAAGGCAGGTGTGATCTAAATCTGGTCAGACTGATCCCGACCCTCAGTCAACTGTGCTAGGCTGGTATTCGGGGGGAAGGGTCTGAATGTGTGACGGGGATTTGTAGAAAGGGAGCATGGTGATTCTCACCTTAAACTCTACAGTCACACATGCAGTCCACAAAGCCACCATGTCATTCGTCCTTTCTACGTGCCCGTTTATGAATACAGTTTTCGCTAGTACAGGCTAGTAAAAGACCTATGAGGGGGTGAAATAACCTGTTCCTGTTTTCTCACCTTAAACTCTACAGTCACACTGCCACCTCGGGCCGGGATGGTCCACATACAGTCCAGGTTCGCATCGTACTCGTTCGGGAAGTTCGGGGAGTACACGTCACCGGCGTGCCCAACAAGGTTTCCCCCACACTGTGGCTGTTCGCCTAAGATGCACGAAGGATAGTTAGTCAAACACCTTCGTGCAACCATTAGCATGGTCGCATATGGTGGCGCTCATCTCCGTTGCCCTTGGGCCACACATTTTTGCAATCGCTACAGCAGGGGCTAGTCCACTTTTTCAAGTTCTGAGTGCTAAGTAGAGAAAGCAGTATGTACCATTTTAAAAGTATTTGGTATGACTCGGTCGTGGATCGAACTCACGACCTACCAAATGCAAAGTGAACAAAGGATAGATGCATAAGAAAGGTATCTGGGATTAATGATTATGGAATATGATGGTTCCAATTACAGATAATATATCTTTAATCTTTAGGCCCGAAGGCTAATTGCTTGTACAGTGTCAAGGGAAGTAAGGTAAAACAATAAGGGAATATAAATATGTTCGGGCAGGCTGATCTAAGCACTACGCATCTGGCAAGTTTCCCACGATTAAGACCCTTGCAAAACTATAACCATTGCCTACATCTTATTCCAGCTTTCTCCTTAAATCATCTGATCTCTTCATTAACTTTAAAACCAACTCTTATAATTCTGTGGGGTACCCCAAGACCACCGCATTAGACAAAACATGAAATTCAAATATCTTTAGTGTGTGTATCTCATAGATAGCTGATGCTGCTTAAGTAGATCTCTTTAAATTTACTTCTCGTCTTTAGTACTGTAATATGTACGCGGTGGAATTTTTAGAGTTAACGCCTTATGTTTTGGAATAAATGTATACTATCTCCAAGGACATTATATCAGATTCTGTATAATGTCCTTGCTATCTCGTATAATAGAGTGAAACGTAGAACTTACCACTAGCGATGGCCGCAAAGCACACAACTCCAAGAAGAACGAACCACATGTTGTCAGGACGTCAGCGTACACTGCGGTAAATTCATTTTCACATTGTGATATTTATGTCCGACCCATGGCCTGGCTACCAGGGGAATTATCTTTCCGCAAGGTATTCGTTGACGTAAGGCGTCAGAAATAGAACCTGGCGGAAGCATCAGTGTGTATCTAACTCACCGGCGTTACAACTAGATCAGCAAAAATAGTCGATTAATCAGCAAATCTATTGAGCAACAGTAATAATCCTCTATGGTAGCATCTAGCTTTTCTTGTTAGCATTTCGAGTCTGGAATGGTTACTCGTATGGATTTTCTTTAAACGTTGTTGAACAGAGGAGTTGCTTAAAGGCAATTTTGAAATATTAATATCTGAACTATATAATTCTGATTGACATAAGAGTGCATGTACACACAAATGTATATGTGGACTGTGTGTGTAATGTAGAATTTCTCAATTTTTTATTGCTATTCTCTTTTGCCAGTAAGAATGTAAAAGGCTGCCAAAGCACACGTGATGTACTAGAACTAAAAGTGATACAGCACAATAGTGACGAGGCACAAAGATTAAATAAATTTTGCTACTGCCTTTTATTTAATTTGCTTTGGAAATATTTCAGACAAGTTTAAGATGACTGATTGAAGATCTCGCAGGCTATAATGGCATGAAACATAACTTATGTTAGGCAGCTGTCAGAACATGTATGGAGTAGAGATCTTTAACTTGTTGGGTCGTCAAAGTTTGACTGTTGTTGAACAATGGAGGGGTGGTCCTTAGATGGAAATGCCTAGTGGTGGTCGAGATGCATACTTTCAAATTATCTGACAGATGAATCCCCTCAAATAGTCGCAACCTCTTGGGTCCCATACAGACTGAGTCGACCAAAACCCGACACAGCCGGAACCGTTGGGCTGGTCGTTGGGTTGCCAGTTGGAGTAGTCGGATGACGTCAGGATTTGGCCATCTTCAAACACCCACTGGCCGTCTCCGTCGGCGTCAGTCAACCCGAGCCAGCGACCTCCCGTCACCGGTGATAGACTGGCGAGAAAATCGTTGGTTGCACTGTCCTTCGGCATGGCTAAAACTCCACCGTCAGCCGCACAAGCCTGTCTAGCCTCATCGCGTGTTTTTAAATCCGTAAAGCTCTTGTAGCAATGTCCGGTAAAGTTCACGTAGTCAGTTGTGCAACCTGTAGACAGAGGAAAACACGAAAATTTCTTTAACCTAATGAATTCATACAAAATGATATGTTTATTGCAAACTTTTGACCGAGGTATTGTTCAAGACCTTCTTTAGAAGGTCAAGACATCATTTTGCTAATGTAACCGGCGTAAGTATGATGGCTAACATTATACGTATGTTTACCTGGCTTGTCGGTGGCTGGTTTGGTTGGCTCAGAGGGGGCCAGGGTGGCAGGAGCGGCCACACGGTACTCAAACTTGAACCCGCGCTGGCCCACGCTGGAGTCGGACTTGAAGTTGATCCTGACATCGTTGGTTGTGGTGAGGACCGCCGGAACGTCCGTGCCGCAGTACTTACCTGAGGATCATCAACGCAAAGAAACATCAAATCATCATGACAACGTCAGGCAATCACGTGTTTCCGACGTCACCTCCCGGAAGCTGTGGTAGACCGTCGGGTCCATTCCTTGAATAAAGCTGAAAATTTACTGAGTGTTGGACGTAAAGTTTAGCCTTTTTGTCATAATGTATTATACTAACACGTACAGATGAACTTTCATGTTACATTTTCAAACGTTTCAAATTGTTTTACAATCCCATTGCATTCTGGGAGGCACAGGGCAGTATGGGTAGCACATGGGGATGAAAAGTGGTATGACCAAGTGTCGCTGTCTTCGGTATTATCCAAAACTGTCATCCAAGGTACAGGACAGGGCCTAAAAAAGAAGAAGCAACAGGCAAAATGGGAAGATAGCATCAGAAAATGAACAGAAAACCGAGAACAGTGGAGAAAACTGGTTGTCAGATCTTCTGTGGTGCCCCAATTGTAAAATAATTAGACTAATAGATGTGAGATCATGTGAGCAATCGTACCCAAGCTTGTCCTGCCGTCAAAGATCTCCAGGTGGTCATAACAGCTGCTATAGTAGCCACCTTCCTCTAGCTCGAAGTCGATGAACTTGACCGTGACGGGGTACTGAGTGTGGGGGATGGTCCACGTGCAGTACTGGTTGTTGGGGTAGTTCTGTGGGTAGCTGCAAAAGTGTTAGATGTCTGAAAATTATACAGTTAAAACTGTACCAATGACCACCTCTACATATGCACCACATGGCTATTGATATACAGTCAAACCTGTACTTATAACCACCTCTATTTTAGGGCAACCTGGCCAATGTGGCAACTTTTTGGTGTTCTCTTAGATGATTTTTCCATTGACACTAGCGTTAACCTGAGCGGGGTAGCTGTGGACATTTAAAAGTTGTGGGAATCTTCGTTTACAAAGGACAACATTTGTAAGCTACGCAAACCATTTTGTCAGTTGCCTATGCTTGACCATCTATCAGTTACACCCCTGCCTACCCTCCTTAATGAGTTTTCACGCGTGTTCAGGAGGAACTATCCAACAGCTAGCACCTTCTTGACTTTGACTTAGGCCATGTTGATTTGATTATATGGATGACATCCGCGCGCGCATGAATTTTCGGCCGTTTCCAAAAAAAAAAGTTTTCAACCATACTGTAAATCGTGCAAAACAGTTGCTAAATGAGCAAAAATGTACCATAAGTTGCAAGGAAAACATTTAGAAACGATACAAATGTCGTAGAATGCCAAAATCAAAGGAAAAAAGACAAAAATGTAAAGAAATGGATTAGAAGAGTAGATTATTCGCCATAACATATTCTGTGCCATTTGTTCAACCTTCATGACCACGTAGATTTCATAGTGAAAGCAACTTTTTTTTGCAAAACTTTTTTTTTATTCGCACGCGCGCATCAATTTTGGGGTTCCCAGAGGATGTCATCCATATAATCAAATCAACATTGCCTTAATTAGGATCCACATTTTGGTTGACATGTCAGCTATTGCTCTTGTGCTCCCTGTGATACGTACTTATATCCTCGACATAAGGTAGTCAACTTTCCTTCGATCTGGGTCTTCCTTGGTCGCCAAGGATTGTCAGGCCATCCGTCTAGTGGTTTTGGTTCTACCTTTCAACAGTTAGTGACTGAAACGAAAGCTGGACCAGAAGCTTACCCCGGTGAAGTAACCTGACCATAGCTGTCGTCCAGATGCTCCCCGCAGGGCCCAGCCAGACCGTGCTGCACCAGGTAGGAGAATTGGAAGCCGGGCCCGCTCACCAGCTGGTCCGTCACGAACCTGATGTGGGTGTCATCAGCAGCGGTGATAGCAGGGGGCATTTCCGTGCCACAGAAACGGCCTGTGTTGAGCAAACGTTAAGAATATTACCCTGTATCCAACTTAGTAGACTTTCTTGGTCGCTTCCCCGGAAAAAGTCTTGTTGGCAAACATTCAAAAAGTTATCCTGGATGCCAGGATTTCTATCTTTTTTAGCAGGCTCTCTTTGTCGCTTCTCTGTCAAAGGTCTTTTGGTATGGGTGTTTTGGTACGGAAGGGACCAAGAAACTGTGCTAAAGCTATAATGGCTGGATTTAGCGTATCAAAATATAGAGCAGAAATCAATCGTCATACAGCATCAAGGCTGTGCCGGACTATATGAGGCTGATCCCCAGAGAAATTCCTATTGGAATGAAGTTCACCTTCACCTTGACAGTGATTACATATGTGTATAGCATTGGTTATCAATGATTGATTGGTTGATTGATTGATTGATTGATTACCCACCTCTGGACCTGTCTCCTACGATGATCTCCACATAGTCTAAGTTGCAGCGAGAGTAGAACAGGAAGATCTCTGGAGGCTCGATGGTGAAGTTCTATGGGCCAAAAAAGTCCAACATCATTAATTTTTCTCGCAAGATCGAGAGATGACGGATTCGATTACTGGCAAGACATTGTGTCCTTGATCATGTGTAAAATAGACTTTGGTTGGGGTAGCAAAATGAGTTTGAAGGTGAGGGATTGGCTCCACCTCCCAATGCCGAGCCCTTGTTTTGAGATAGTGGACTAAGAACCCACTGCTCCTCTGGCCTAAAAATGGGACTACCTTTACTTTTTTTACCCTTACATAATATTTATTATTAATATACATTAATAGTTTACATAGATATACATTACCCTTACACCAATGCAGCACAATAAACACAACTTTCCACCTTAAATATTCTATTTTAGACTAGACTATAAGGTTTTGTGTCCTCATTTTGCGATCACAAGTCGTATGTGACCAGACCCTGAGTGGAAAGTTTGAATAAGACGTTAAACTCTTAAACTCTTAAACTCTACAGTCACGCTGCCCCGCGTGCCGGGATGGTACACATACAGTCCGCAGAGCCACCATGTCATTCTTCCTTTCTACGTGCCCGTTTGTGACTACAGTTTACGCTGGTACAGGCTAGTAAAAGACTTGAAATAACCTCGTTGAAGAGATTCATTTGTCACGAATAGATACAGTTACTAGAAGATTCTTTCAACAGTGACAAGTTTGAAGGGTAAAGATACTGACCTCCAAATTTTCGATGACTATCAGTCCATCTTGTTCACTAGGCCACTCCGTGAACAAGATGGACTGATAGTCATCGAAAATTTGGAGGTCAGTATCTTTACCCTTCAAACTTGTCACCTTTAAAATAATTTTCTAGTAACTTGAAATAACCTGTTCCTGTTTTCTCACCTTAAACTCTACAGTAACGCTACCTCCGCGTGCCGGGATGGTCCACATACAGTCCAGGTTCGCATCGTACTCGTTCGGGAAGTTCGGGGAGTACACGTCACCGGCGTGCCCTGCAAGGTTCCCCCCGCATTGGGGCTGTTCGCCTACGTAGCACATAGGATAGAAGCATTGTATCTGGGATTCTAATGATTATGGAATAGGACAGCTAGTTCCGATAACAGATAATATAAAATAAAGCAAAATCATGAACGAAGGTTAATTGCTTCTACGTAGAGTCAAAGATACAGTACAGCCACGCAAATGCATAATGTTTACCTTCGAATATACTAGTAGTCTGCTCTGCTAATTCTTACTCAAATACATTCACATATATGGTCAGACAGGAGTATAAATCCCTCCTACTATAAAATTGCAACATTATGTAACCCAACACCACTTAACATGGTGTGAGAGGTCAACAAATCAGGTCATTGGCCAGGTCAGAGGTCAGTGTTTGAAATGGAAGAAGAAGAAGAAACAGAGCAAAAACAATATGTTTTCCTTCGGTAAACATAATAAGAAACAGGAACTACTGTCTGGATTCATACTTATGATTCTATTACCACGCTTGCTATTATGAGGTTCGACTTCTTCTTTTAAGGTTGTGGATAATGACTTGACCCAGATTCTGCATAATGAGTGGAGTTTGTGATTTTAGTAGAAACGTGGTCTTTTAGATCAGAGAAGTTAAAAACCAGGGCTAATGGTATAGTATGCAGCCTTGAAAATGTTCGGGCAGCCTGACCTACTACACAGCTGGCAAGATTCCCACGTTTGCATACTAGATACCTACAAGATTAAGACCCTTACCTTGCAAAACTTTAACCATTCTTTTTGCTTACATCTAAATCCAGCTTTCTCCTTAAATATAAATCTGAATTCTTCAATAATCTATACGTCAACACTCAAAATTCTACTGGGTACCAAAAAAACATCACATCAGACAAACCATGAATATCTTTAGTGTGTATATCTCATAGATTGCTGATTCTGTTTAAGTAGATCTCTTTATTCTACTTCTTTAAAGTGGCGGTCTTTAGTAAAGTACATTGGAATCATTAACGTCATATGTTTATGATTAAAATTATCACGTTTCGATGGAGTGAAATGTACGTGGAACTCACCACTAGCGATGGCCGCAAAGCACACAACTCCGAGAAGAACGAACCACATGTTGTCAGGACGTCAGCGCACACTGCGGTAAACTTATTTTCACATTGTGATATTTATGTCCGAACCATGGCCTGGCTACCAAGGGAATCATCTTTCCGTAAGGTATTTGTTGACGCAAGGCGTCAGAAATAGAATCTGGCGGAAGCATCACTGTGTATCTAACTCACCGGCGTTACAACTAGATCAGCAAAAATAGTCGAATAATCAGCAAATCTATTGAGAAACAGCAACAGCAGTCGGTGCGTTTAGCTTTGCTATGTAGCTTGTCGAGTCCGGAAATGTTATATAATAATAATGATGATGATCATGACTCTTCTTGAATATTCATTGGGTTAAGTATAGGCAATACCAAAAGTCAGTAATTATATGCTCTCTCATTCGTTTTTAACCTTCTTGTTAGAAGCATCCAGATACACAAGCGTAGTATGTTCTTTTCTTAGCAGTCTTTGTTTTCATTCATTATGAATTTTCTTTAAACGTTGTTGAATGGAGAAGATGCTCTTTATCACTAAAAAATGTCCGCCAAAGTACACGTGAGGTACTACATGTAATACAGAACAACAATGACAAGGGACAATGATTTGCTACTGAATTTTATTTTATTGGCATTGCAAATATTTCAGACAAGACACCTGAATGAAGCGTTGGCAGGCTACAATGAAGCATAATGATAATACATGTAAGGCAGCTTTCAGAGAAAATATGGAGTAGAGGAGATTCCTGACAGGCTGGGGTGTTATAGTTTGTTAAAGTTGTTGTTTAACAATACTCAATAGAAGATATTGTTCTTAAACAGACATGTCGTTTCCATTTCCATCTTTGTAAAGGTGAGCTACAAGTTCGTTCCCGAAGGTAGGATTTACGTCACCGGAAGTCTAAAACAAGAAGTCGTCGCCGCTGCCATCTCCACTTCCGTCTGAGCGAAGACACAGAAGGTAAAGATTGGTATGGGATACATGTATCATCTTTTTTAAACGTATGAAATTGTCAATTAAGTATATTTAAAAAAACAACTTAGAAAGCAACATAGGGTCAAAACATTAAAAACGGTAAAGTTAAGAACACTCACTCACTCACTCACTCACTCACTCACTCACTCACTCACTCACTCACTCACTCACTCACTCACTCACTCACTCACACAGTCCCATAGCTATGAGCCGTTCTGTATAGGCTACTAACGCAGCACCAAAACTTTCCAAGGTATGCACAAGTTCAAGACGTTGAGAAGGCCTCAATGACACCATTTTTCTAAAAGTAATCAGTGTAATTGATTGGCAGTTGATACTTATATATTGATGGTTGGCGTTATACATATATATTGCCGTATTTTACCTGGTTTGTCAGTGGCAGGTTTGGTAGGCTTGGTGGGGGCTTGGGTGGCAGGAGCGGCCACACGGTACGTAAACTTGAACCCGCGCTGGCCCACGCTCGAGTCGGACTTGAAGTTGATCCTGACGCCGTTGGTTGTGGTGAGGACGGCCGGGGCATCCGTGCCGCAGAACTTACCTGAGAAAAACCAAAGTACAGAAGCGTCAAATCATGATAACGTACAGCAAGGATTTCTCAAAGTGTACATCCATCTTTACACGGACTTAATACACCCTATCCTATAAATGATTGCAATTACATACATTCTTTTTTTTTGTATTCCACATGGAGATCCTTGCAGAATACAAATAGGCAAATACATCGAAGACTGTTTTGAGACCTTAGAACAAGTGGTGTAAACGGTACGTTAAACTCAACATGTTGGTTTCTCCATATAATTGTATGTAACTTCATATGAATCCACTTGTTTGTAGGACAGTACTATAGCGGTAAAAACATTACAAGTTGCTGTACGTTTCTTTTTAATAGCTAGCTGCCTCTGCGCCGCGTCTCTGCCAATATGGTGAGCGGTTATACCGACTATACTGATACAGATACAGAAATATATACCTATACTGAAACAGACACAGAAAGATATCCATTAAAACGATGAGTCGTTACCCAAGCTTGTCCTGCCGTCGAAGATCTCCAGATGATCATAAGAACAGCTGCTGAAGAAGCCGCCCTCCTCCAGCTCGAAGTCGATAAACTTGACCGTGACGGGGTACTGAGTGTGGGGGATGGTCCACGTGCAGTACTGGTTGTTGGGGTAGTTCTGTGGGTAGCTGCAAAACGTAGAGATCAAGGTTACGTGTCTGAAATATGGACAGTTCAACCATCTAGCCATCGTGACTGATGACGTCTACAACATATACAGTAAAACCTGCACAGTTGGATTTTATCAGCCCCGTCCCCTGGGTGGTCTACTTGTGAAGTTTGGATTGAAATCGACATTGCATTGCATTATCGCGGCAACTTATCGGTGTTAGTACGTAACATGGCTAAGACTTTCTTCTAACTCTGACTAAGGAAACTTCCTTACTCTGAGTAAAATTCACTTCACTAAAGAAAGAACATACTATTCGCTTCAAGCGAAAGAAGATCCGTAACATAGGGTATAGAATTTTCTTCTTACACAACCATTCAGTTTCTCACCTGCTTACGTTTCGATGTCTATCAGACACTTTCCTCAGAGCTTCTGACTGGAGTTCTGCAACTCGAATGGTTGTGTAAGAAGAAAATTCTATACCCTAAGTATCTTCCAACCTGATGAAATTATTCAAGGGAAGATCCGTAACATGTATTTACTTGGGTGAAGTGACAGTGCCAAAGTTGTCGTCCAGACGTTCTCCGCATGGATCGTTGCCGCCGTGGTCGACAGTAAACTGAAGCTTGAAGCCCTTGCCGTTAATGGTGGCATCGGAGACGAAGCGGATATGGATGTCCTGGTTGGCAGAGACAGTACCGGGGAGTCTAGTGCCACAGTAGGTACCTAACGGCAGAGGAAAAAAAATTTACAAAGGCTATCATGTCATGTACGTGGAGATTTATTGTTGTTATGTCTTGTTTTGTCCTGTCTTGTCTTTTCTTAGCAAGGCTAGCACTTTGTAATAGCCACAGGCTACTTGTGATGCCCTGGCTGTGTGTTGAACAGCCAAACCAGTAAAGAACGAAATTTAGAAAGACAACACAGTCATCCCCGACAAGCTGATGGGTATGGCTGTTTCTTAGCATTCGAAGATCAATGGGGAAGTTGTACTATGCAAACTCTCATGTGGCTGTTTTGGTTAACTTGGTCGAAAATTCCAGTGAGTCAAATTCTTTTAAGTTGCATAAATGTTTAATTTCAACTATGAGGCGCAGCATTTTGGTTGTCTGGCTACTAGCGGTAGAAAAGTGAGAGCGCACCGTGTGACCTGTCCCCAACAAGCACCTCCACATAGTCATAGTCGCAGCTGCCAAACAAGCCGAAGAAACCATCGGTACCTTCCTGCAGCTCAAAGTCCTGGAAAAAGCAGACGAATTATCATCTCAAATATATATCATAAGAAAATGCCAGTATAAATTTGACAGTATGATGAACTGGGCCTTCAAATGATTCTTAGATGGCCAACTAGGGAGAACAATTGGCCTGGAGAGTTGGCTCTCATTTGCCCTCGCAGGCAATGAAACCCTAATGGTAGACCCAATTTTACCATCCTCACCTCCTTCAGGGAAGACTGGTTAGCCTCTACCAGGCTTCGAGAAGCGACTGGAGAGAGTAGAAATCGGTCAGAAAGACAGATACTAAAGAGTACATTTTAGGTGCGGAAAACTGTACTCTCTGATGGACCAACTTCCCTGGCATCTTATCTATTTGGCCAATTTCTACTCTTTCCAGCCGCCACCCTAAGCCTGGTAGAGGCTAAGGCCTGGTATGGTTAGGCTAGAAAAGTCTTACCTTGAACGTCAGTGTGATCATCCCTCCGTGGCCGGGGATGGTCCACATGCAGTCCAGGTTGGGTCCATAGCCGTTCGGGTAGTTGGGAGAAATCAGCGTACCGTTGTTCCCGTGGAGAACGCTGCCACACTGCTGGGCTGAAATGTAAGTTTCCGTTAAATCAACGCACGAAATGCTATATTCAAGCATATCTTGAAGCACAAAATCTTAAAGCAACGAAATCTTTCAACAAGCTTCAATGCAGTGAATGAACACTCCTTTACAAAGAAAAGTGTTGAAAAGTAAGTCATGTAAGAAAAAAAATCCTGATTTAGAAAACAAGAAATCACGTTGACTTTTTGACTCCCTGAAAGACAATGTGACAACATATAAAAATTTCATACCTACCATTGGCAATACTCGCCAGGCAAAAGATACCAACAACGAAGAACATCATCTTGACAGTTCAGGGAGTTGTAAATAACTGTTTAACCGGCTGCCAATTGGACCTATTTATAAAGAGGTGATACCTAGTGACTTGTGGATGTTGTTTTCACAGATATCAAGCAGATAGGTGTGTGTAGATACCGGTTGGGGGAAGTTTACTTTCCGTGTCATCATTTTTCTTAAGTGTAAAATTATCTCCTATCGTCTAATTCACCTGTACTCATAGTCACTCTGTCACAGGCCTCTGATGACGTCAGGTTGTTTTCGTTGATAACAAAATTGACAATAAGACATCTTCTTATGTAACAGTATCACATAACAATAAGGCATCTTCTTATGCCTCATGGTCTGAGAAACTAGAGTGACCTTAGCAGCTGACGCCACTTACTTAGGTAAAGCCACTGTCACACACTCAGGACTTTTGTGCCATTCTCTTTCAATTCGCTTGGTGCCGCTCTTGACAAGTGAAAAAAAATAGGTGTTGCCTGCCGTATAAACATCCCAAGAGTATGCTTCCATCGTCTATATGTATAAACTGCAAGTAACTTTGACGACTGTTCCCTTTATTCGTAGTTGTACTCTTTTCATATCGTACGGCAATGCGATAAGGTACATTAAACTAACTTATTATGTCAAGAAATAAGATCCGATCGTACAATGGAGGCCTGTAAGCTTCCTCCCATACATTATTTGCGTTACGGCAAACAGAGGCAATGAATAGCAGATTTATCAAGTACCCCGCTCTGTGCGACTGACGCAACACTCATGAGTCTTTGCAACAGGTGGGCAATACCTGCCAATGTTTACCTGTCTGGACCCTACCACTTCACCGATCAATTAGCGATAAGAACGACATAAACCCATCAAAATAGGTCTGAAAAACGACAATATTTTACTAGGTTTTTTATATGTTTAAGTGTACAAAACGCAGACAATTATCGACATTAGTAAAATGTACATAGAACTGAAAAATGCTGTCATTTGGGTGAAAATCTGACGGCGTTGCGTCAGGTGTAAGGCAGGTGTACTTTGCTCTGTTATTGCCAGTCCCACCCCTTTTTTTATTGACCCTCCCATTGTGTTCACACTTAGAGATAAACATACCCAGGCTCGAGTGCGCGCCATCACGGCAAGTTGGGCGGGTACAGGCCACACTGGCAAAACATCGCTCTTCAGATCTTTCACCAAAACCCCAGTTTCTTCCTCTTCGGAACCGGTATACGCCAGACTCCAGCAGTAAGAATTGGTCGACATTATCAGTAAGGATCAGCGTACAAAATGTCGCAGAATTCGGGCTACGTTCCGTCCGAGGATGACCGGGGCTCGCGCGTCGATGCGGCGGTGAGCGACTACCAGAACATCCGCAGCTCGGACGCCATGCCACCCCGGGGCGGGTTCCTGTGGGGGAACTCTAACCCCGCTCTGACTGACGAAGACGATCGCAAGGACAGCAAGGTCAACGGGGAGACGGCAGAAGTCGGGTACGGGTTCTCGGCTGGACCTGCCAAGTTCGAAATCGCGGGTGAGTAGCGTGAGATATTTAATGCTGTAGACGTAGGAAGTTCTACTCTTACTCAAGCATACGATTCTGCTTTCCTCTGAGGAACAAATAGAGAGACAGAATTAATGAGAAAGGGAGCTCTGTCTGAAAAGCCAGGGGTTCTCGGCTTGACCTGCCAAGTTTGAAATCGCAGATGAGGTATTGGTGTAATAAATTGTGGATGTAAATTTGGGTCTACTCGAGCATATAATTCTACCTCTTTCTTTTTAGATCTACGGAAAGAGTGAGGCAAATAGAGACAAAATATGACAAGATGAATGTCAGAGAGAGGGGGGGGGGAGAGGGCACTGTCAAAAATGCAGTTGGTCAGAAGCATAACATTTGTTCACCCAACATCTGCTTGAAGATTACAAATGTCTAACATTAACATTAACAATTTGCAAAAATATTTCACTATGTAGTCATTAAAAAACATGCATGCTTTAGTTAAGACTCTGGCTGGGTAGCCGGCTTTATTATAGAAACATAGTCACGGTGACATAGTAGTGTTTTGCGTACAACTACAAGAAATTGTGGGAGGGAAACTGCAAAATAAACAAGGGTGTGGTACAAAACCGCGGGGTCTACGCCACTACAAGTCGGAGCAGCACTGCGCATGTTTTCTGTTAATGGTTTACCACAGTGCAAACACTTGGTGTTTTGTCGTGCTAGGGAATAAGAGGGCGGGGGCACTAAATTACCCAGGTACACATATATGTGTCAGGTTAAAGATTGCAACCTGGCAGAATCGCAGGTCGACAGCGACTCCGATCAGGATCTTACCGCATAATCGCCTATCGGAGCCTGAAAACTGCCCGGGCGGGCCCCGGGCTGGGAATTGTAAACTAAGCATTACTTGACACATTTTTCTACGTAAAGTTACCGTTAGTTCAAATGATATAACTGAATGAATCTTTATTGCATATTCCTACCCAAATTGGCTAAGTGCACATGTGAACATATATGGTCTAGAAGAGATAGAAAGAACGTGGAGTAAACATTGAAACGATACATTATATAGCTAAGTAGTACAAAAGTATTACATATGCATCAACAACAATGGTTATGAATACCTCTGAGTTGTCTTCTTCGCTTGTTTCAGACCCCGAAAGTGCAGTCCCAATGTCCATGAACACGGGGCCTTACGCGGGGATGCCCAAGGAGGTTCTGCTGCAGTACTCTGAGCAGCCGCTGTGGGTCGGGCTTCGCTGGTTCTTCCTGACCATCTTCATCGTGGCCGGCCTCGGTTTGTTTGTTTGTTTGTTTGTTTGTTTGTTTGTTTGTTTAAGAAATCTCCAATTAGTGATATACAACACAGCACTACTCTTTCTGGAGTCCGCTCATGACACACAATATAAAAAACCCCATCATATTATTAACTACTATATACATTCACTTCAATTACTATCAAGTAAACTTGTCTTATCAACATTAAACAGCATTACATACAAAAATGTTGGCTAAATATTCATTTGCTAGGTTTTTGAAGAGTTAAATATACCTTTAACACCATTATAACCGGTGCAATGGCCAAGTGGGTAGAGTGCTCGCCTTGCATTCGGTAGGTCGTGAGTTCGATCCCCGGCCGAGTCATACCAAAGACTTTAAGAATGGTACATACTGCTTTCTCTGCTTAGCACTCAGCATTTGAGAAAGACTATGGGAGTTAAACACACACCACTACCAGTGGACTAGCCCCCTGCTGTAGTGATTACTTTGTGTGGCCCAGGGCTATAAAACGGAGATGGGCGCCGCCCTATGCGTCACTCGACGCGGGAAGGCTCTTTAAGAAGGCTCTTTTAACATCAATTATACAATATTACATTATGCAAGGTCTCATCGCCTGGACGGTGTTCGTCATCATGACGTCACCCAGCTGCCTGCCCTGGTGGCAGGACACAGTCATCTACCAGATCTACCCAAGGTCGTTCAAGGACTCGAACGGAGACGGCATCGGCGACATCAAAGGTACGCATCCAAAATAACCAAGATAACATTTACAAAGCTAATGCACAATGCTTACCTGCACATGATATACTAGTATATGGTAACCTTGAAGTTATATAATTACTACCATGACATCGGTGACATCAAAGATACGCATCCAAAATAACCAAGATGACATTTGCAAAGCAAATGCACAATGTTTACCTGCACATGATATACTAGTATATGAAGTTATCACTACCATGACATCGGAGACATCAAAGGTAAGCGTACGTTTCGCAAACAACCAGCACTTTGGGATTTTTTTGAAAAATTTTAATCTGCTTCCATCAAAGATTGGATTTACCTATTGTTCAACTGAATTAAACCACCATTTGTCAAGGAATGGATGTATACCCACAATCACCGATGCTGTGAGGTAAATGGATATTGGTTACGTAGTTTAAAAACGATGTAAACTCCTGTATAGCGATAATTGATAGTGATGAGCCTATAGTATGTAAAATGTGACGATATTGTTGTTATTGTAGTGTATGATGATCATATTAGTGTTTTTAAAACACTAACATGACAATGATCATCAAGGTTAACTTGTAAACATTCCTAACACAACATGAACATGTTGACCTGGATAAATGTAGTGAATGAATGCAATGAACGTTGCTGTCCAGGTATCCAGGAGAAACTGGGTTACCTGGATGACCTGGGAGTGAAGACGGTCTGGCTGAGCCCGATCTTCCCGTCTCCCATGAAGGATTTCGGCTACGACGTGTCGGACTACACAGGCATCTGGGAGACCTTCGGCACCCTGGAGGACTTCCAGAACCTCCTGGACGATATGCACGAACGAGGTGAGCTCATTTGTTTTAATACTAGAAAGGTAACCTTTTCAAAGTAAATGCATAATGTTTTCCTTCGCATATGGTCTGCTCTGTATATTCCTACTCAAACACATTCATATATATATATATATATGGTCAGAAAGGAGTTTAAATCCCTCCTGTTATAAAATTGCAACATGGTGTAACCCAACACTAGTAACCATGGCGACAGACGTTTGGTTCAGGTCAATGACCTTAGTGGTTTGGAGAAGAAGAGGAAACAAAACAAAAACAATATGTTTTCCTTCGATAGACGTAAATATGGTAGAGTTGAGAATGATTGCTTGTTTTAAAAATGTGTACCAAAAGTGACAACCTTTTCGACTGACTCAGAGTGTACTTGTACTCTTCCAGGCATGAAGCTGATCCTGGATTTCGTTCCGAACCACACGAGTGACAAGCACGAGTGGTTCAACAAAAGTCGGAACGGAGAGGGTCCATATACGGACTACTACGTCTGGCAGGACTGTAACGCCGACAATAACGGAGACGGAATCCCCGACCCTCCTCCAACTAACTGGGTAAGAAAACATCTTATCGACTGTGCATCTGCAGTCGTAGAGGCGTCATGCAGCTACATTCAGCCTTTATTCACCTGCTCCAGCCCTGTCTTGCAAGCTTGCAAGCTCCCTTAGCTAGCTCTGGGAGTTTCTTTTCTGTTGTAGAAAGGCATAGCTCTGTGCTTCAGGGCTCCTTTCAGCATATTGAGCAGATTGACACAGTGTCAATTGACATTTCTATTGACCATATAAAGCCAATTTTCAGCAAAGAATAACGCAGTCCTCTGTATCCCAACCAGCGGTATTTACCTCATAGTATAACAATAATGACTATTTCTAGTGTTAAGTGGCGCAGCGACTTTGGCCGGGGGAAGCCCCGATCCCAGAATTTGCATCCTGGATCTATTCTATGTCGCTCTAATTCGAGGAAGGATATCGATGGTCATCGATGCCAACAGTGAGAGTGGGGCGTGTTGGACATACAAATCAGTACTACTGCTTTTATAACTTAATGATATCATTGCAAAGACAAGGTAGACCAAATTCTATAATGAACACCTGGCGGGTTTTCTAACGTGTTGCCCTCTCCCGTCCAGCGGTCGGTCTTCACAGACTCCATGTGGCAGCGGGACGACACGAAAGGAAAGTGTTACCTTCATCAGTTCCTGGTGGAACAGCCGGACCTGAACCTGACGAACGCAGACGTACAACGGGAATTAACAGTACGTTATATACTACTATAATACTAGTACTCACAATTTCTTTCCACCGTTATGCACAAGAAGGGATTTTCAAAGTTGTTCTTTCCACAGTTGTGCACAAGAAGCAAAGTTGTTTCCCGTAACATTTAAGGTACAGAAATTGCAGTGTCGACATGTTATAATGTGCACGGCCACTGAATAATAATACGACACTCATTCATTGTCCCTCCAAAGAGCATTTTGCTTTACAAGATTATCCGTATTAATGTTTTATTTGTGTGTGTGTGTGTGTGTGTGTGTGTGTGTGTGTGTGTGTGTGTGTGTGTGTGTGTGTGTGTGTGTGTGTGTGTGTG